>NC_087161.1:20716022-20743522 GCF_035594125.1 Scylla paramamosain
ATATCATAACTAGAATTTCTACTAGAAATGTTCTAGGTTGAAGTTACGAGGAATGAAGGAGTGCAGATATAAGAGGCTGAACTTAAAGGGCCTGCTCCACACAAGCAGTTTTCCTGTTCAGTTTATCTGCAGTAAAGAACATACAAAAATGGTGAAGGATGGAGGACATCAAGCAGAAAGTTATTCATATGTAAGTACTTAATGAACAGGGAGAAGAAAAAAAAAAATAATAATAAAAAAATAAAATAAAAAAAAATAAATAAAAAAAAAATAAAAATAAATACATAGATAAATAATAAATAAATAAATAAATAAACAAATAAATAAATAAATAAAATAAAATAAAATAAAATAAGAAAAAAAAAAAAAAAAAAAATAATAAAGATAAGATAAATAAATAAATTAATTAATTAAATACATAAATGGAAGTGCTACACAGACTTCTACAATATTTTACAACACTCACTGCCACATAGTTTACAAGTGCATGCAGTAGGTTCATGCTGCATGGTAATCTGGCTATACAG
This sequence comes from Scylla paramamosain, assembly GCF_035594125.1. Classification (NCBI taxonomy): domain Eukaryota; kingdom Metazoa; phylum Arthropoda; class Malacostraca; order Decapoda; family Portunidae; genus Scylla; species Scylla paramamosain. The sequence goes on from NC_087161.1 coordinate 20,716,550, forward strand.
GCACCATGTGAACAGCTACATTATAATCAACTGAATTCTAAAGCATATGCTTTTGCCATATGGGGAAAAGCCACTTGTGTGAAGCATGCCAAAAGGATGGAGATAGGTGTTGATTAAAAGTGTAACCTACACCCCATCTGTCCTCCACTAATGGAATGGAGCTTTTTAAGTATAAGAAAAGACAAAGTGCTGAGGATGTTACAAGATAATGTTCAAAACTATTCTTGATTAATAAATCTTACAATTACCAAAAATAAGTTGGTTAAAAAATTTAACTAAAATTCTAATAACAATGGAAATCGTGATACAGAAGTTCACTTGCAGTTCACTTGGCCATACCCCCCTTCCCTGTCCAGTCCCTGTCCCCACACGCAGGGTTGGAGTAGGTAAGAACAGCCTCGACCTTTCAAACCATTAATTCTGAGAAATGAGGCAATGTATGCATTCTTCGCTTACAATCTCACTAATATACATTACATATTGTAAAATAATGCATAAAGATGATGACCTACAGGTAAATAGCAAATGAAAAATTCAGAGACACGTTAATGACCATGAAGATCACCAGGCTGAATGGGCTCACAGCCAAGCCAGGCCTGCCGGTAAGAGTTGCCAGTTATGCTATACCAGGTAGGTTAGGCATTTCTATATACCTTTACTTAATGTTTTCCAGTCACACCCTTGATCACACATTGCTACTCACACTGCAGGCAAAAAGATGATCACTTTTATGGGCAGTGTGTGTGTGTGTGTGTGTGTGTGTGTGTGTGTGTGTGTGTGTGTGTGTGTGTGTGTGTGTGTGTGTGTGTGTGTGTGTGTGTGTGTGTGTGTGTGTGTGTGTGTGTGTGTGTGTAGTATCTAAGGAAATGCATACCATCTCTCTCTCTCTCTCTCTCTCTCTCTCTCTCTCTCTCTCTCTCTCTCTCTCTCTCTCTCTCTCTCTCTCTTTCTCTCTCTCTATGGCACCTCATACCAGGCCCAACATTGGGAGGCCACACCTCTGTGGGGTATATTTACAATCACATGGGAGCACCAGTGTCTCCGGAAACATTACAAACATATCCATTTAAACAAAGTCTGAAATGTTACATAATTATTTATTTCCACTCTTAAAACTGCATTTCCTTCTATAAAAAACTGATAATTAATTGTATTGTTTCCCAAAATTTATGAAGGGATGGCAAAGGTGTCCTTTCTTGTCCACTGAGTCAACACTTTTTCTATCCTTTCCCATCCCCATCGCCACAGTTTTAACACACCCATGGGAATGGAAAAAGATCAATACCACCAAGAGAAGGGGAAGGGGACAGGAAGGGGAAGGGAGATATTAATATTATGGCTGTAAATCTTAAAGGGGAAAAACTTCACACCTGAGACAATATTACTCCATTTCAAGATGTATAACAGGAATCAAAATCTTAACAGAAAGAGGAAGATGGAATATCCTTTTAAATCCAACAATTCTGATGGAGGATTTTTTCTAGATTTTAAGAAACATTCATTATTAAGAATTTCAGGATAGCATTATTTGTTCTTCCTAACAGAATAATATTAAAAATATTTATCACACAAACTCATTTTTAATATATAATATGCAATGAAAGTTTGTCGATATTATATGTATCACTTCACAAAGACTAATTAATAAATTTCATTTACCAAATGTGTTTCTTCCTCACTGCCGATTTATACACCAGGGTCTTCTTACAAGGATACAGCTTCAGGATATGCATATTTGCTCATATGCTACTACCCTAATTGTGATGTCAATTCTTTATATGAACCAAAATTCTCATGCAAGTTGTACAGAAGCAAACACCAGACACAGCATGGATCACTATCTGTAGAACCTACTCCAACTCCATCTCAGCACTCCACTCCTAGTGTAATTCTACCTCACCCCTAACCCATAGCATCATCTCTACCAGGAAGTTCCAAGATTTCTGTATGCCTACCTAAGAGCTCTCTCAGTTTGCATCAGGCACTTAGTCTCATACATGTAAAGAATTGGGATGCAATACTAAGATTCAAAGATTCTCTAGAAAAAGTCTGAATAAGGGAGAAACTTTGTGTGTCATTCATAGAATGCATCTTGGTGGTCAGAAATGTGTCCAATTAGTGTTGCAAATAAAACATGTTCAGTTTGTATAACAAAATATTACTTCTAAAGTAGAAAATAACTGAAATTACTGAAAAAATAAAGACTAAAATTTTGCTATATCAAGTGAGAATACACTGAATAAACTCATGAAGATATGTTTTGTAACATCACTGAAATATTCCATTCAAAAGGTAAATATATAAATGGCTAAAGCCTCAGATGATCTATAAAAACTCCCAGATTAATAAGTGCTGTGACTGATCTGGGTCATAACTCGTTCAACTATTAACTATTTCTTGTAATGAGATGATGTAGCATCTTAATCATCAGCAACAATGAAAATTCCTTCCTTATTCAAACAGCTACGTATTTCTGAATTCAGTTGGTTCAGTGTGTCTCTTCTTACACAAAGAGATCTTGGGAGACAGAGCACTGTTGCTGCTTTAGTAATGGTTACTGTTCTGAGACACATGTGAGATGGTATCATAACTGTCATTCTACCTCACATCCAACCCTAGCCAAGCAGTGTGTTGCAGATGAGGTTTGATGAGTCAGGATTTGTTCTAAAAATAGCAATTACTACTGTGTCTGAATGCAACTTAATGCTATCATAGAAAAGCTGTCAGAACTTAATAGTTAGGAAGCTAAAAAATGGGTGTTGTCAGGGAACATAAACTTCTACAAATAGACAAATTTCATGTATGAAGATATTTCACAAAACATAACCCTCCCAATAACAAGACCCTAGTGTTTTTTACTTATTCACAAGCACTTCTCGATTTATTTACTGAAATATGTTTTTCTACGGATGATATATTAACAACGAAAAGTTATAAATGAAAACTAAGAGAATAAGGATCTGCACAGCCTCAGGCATTGTCAACCCTCAAGTTAAACGAAGGACCCAGGAATGTAATTAGAAGAGCACTCTCCTTGTTAATATGGGAATAGGTTGTGTTGTTGTTTTGTTTGAAGATTACTATGGTGATGATGATGATGATGATGATGATGATGATGATGATGATGATAAGGACGATAATAATGACTATGATTATGATAATAATGATGATGATGATGATGATGATGATGGAAATAACTGCCACTCCAGAAATGCCTGAATTCAGTGATAGGATAAAAAATGTGAACCATGAAAATAAGCTTGCAGTTGACTGGACCTACTCAGCAATATATCACAGTTCTCAAACATCAGAAGAAATGAAGACACCCCCAAGTGACATTCCTCCTGACTTCTATCTTTTTGCTGCAGTCTTGCTGAGGGCACAACTGGCTAGTGGGAGTAGATGGGAAGTGGGTGTGCCTCACTGTTGAACACCCACTTATCCACACTGAAGGCAGTCTGATCCTCCATGAACAGCAAATAGAGGTACTTGAGGGTCTCACCAAGGAAAAAGGATTCCATTTTGTCCTTTGGCTTGGTGTCAGTAGTGCTGCGAACATTGCCAATAGAAGTGTAACCATTGTCCACTTTGCAATACTGTTCAATACCCTGTCAATGGAGCAAGGAAATATATATGTTTGAGGAAAAAACATGAAAAATTTTTTATCTATTATGAATTAATTTTCTCATAATGCACATTTGTGCATGGAATTCCATTCATGAAATGTCAACTAAATTAGTGACTAACTAAACTACCCATCTCAACCCTTCACAACAAACAAGGACAGCATACACCAAGTATATGTATCAGTATTTGTGAAACTACACATATAAATCTTCTAGAGAAAAATGGGTCTCTAAACAAATTTCTCATTGGCCTGCATATGTATTTTTGATTAAACATAAAAGAATATAGTAAGTTCCATATAATTCACCCTCACCAGTTTTGGTTAGTGCACCTACCTGAAACATTTGCCATCCCCAGTCCTGATAGGTGGTATTGCCTGTTAGGTGATACAGGTACCACAATGACTCTATGGTCTCTGGCCTCAGCAGGTAGTGGGCATCATTGTTCTTCACATAGAAGTCTTCATCCACATTATTGGGCTGGAGTAAAGAAAGATAAGATGAGAAAGGTAGCATGTAGCATCTGTAACCATTTCTGTAAATCTATCATTAACACTAACAAACCAATGTAGAGAAAACAAAATCATAACTACAAATTATATAAAACAAATTAAGTATAAAGGAAAAAATATGAGGGTCTGAATGAAGTACTGAACCAATAATTATATTTACGAAGTCAAGGATCCAAACACATTAAGTGCAAAAAAAAGTGAAAACAATAAAAGCATAAATAACAAGACTGGTACATCAAGTAAAGACAAAGAAAGGAAATGTGGAGTGGCTGTAGGAGCCAACCACAACTTCCTAAGGTATCTTTTGCCATGGGGAGAGAACAACAGAAAATTTGGTGACTAACAAATAATGTGTATAGTAGGAAAAATGAGTGCAAAAAAGACAATCTTCATCACTGAAATGGAACAGAAAACTGGAATATGCAAAAAGGTAAGGATGAGATTAGAACACACAATGACAGAAAGACTCTTTTGTAATGACCATTTCCTTAGGGAAGTTACAAGGAAGTGGTAGCACAATTAAATGGATAGAAATATAAGAAGGAAATATGATATAATAAAAATATATATAATAAGGGAACTTGATAGAAAAGGATTTTAACAAATAAAAGCCTATAGCTTTACAAGTACCATAAGCAAATGGAAAAGCTTTGAATTACAATTTTAACACAGAATACCATCTATACACTGTTTTAAAAGCTGTTAGCAATAGATTCAGCATTTTACTTGTTTCATCTTCACCTCAGGACAGAACAGCAGGCTACATGTGTGTGATTTATAGTGTGCTCTCTCTCTCTCTCTCTCTCTCTCTCTCTCTCTCTCTGTAAGTCACCTGGGTGTTGAAATAGCTTATCTCAGCAGCTAGGTGTGTAGGCTGCCTGAGCCATGTCTGAACACAGGTGTATATCAGGTCCTGTGCCAGGTCCAGGTGGTGTCGAGGCATTCCATAGTGGACACCAAGGGCCAGTGTCCCTGGCAAGTAGCAAGTGAGTTCATCCATCTTGTTGACAAAGTTCTTGGTGCTACCATGAAGTTCACCAAAAAAGAGGAGCTGGGAAGGCTGTGTACGTGCTGCCAGTAAGTGCTCCATACCTGACACACTTTCATTGTAATCCATTCGCAAGCTGTGGAGGAAAAACAAGTGAATGAAAAGACTGACCACACTACAAGACGGTTGCAGAAAAAAGGGATGGAAATAAAGCCCCATCTTTATATGTATGTATATATATATATATATATATATATATATATATATATATATATATATATATATATATATATATATATATATATATATATATATATATATATATATATATATATATATATATATATATATATATATATATATATATATATATATATATATATATATATATATATATATATATATATATATATATAAGGATGGATAACCATAAAAGTAGGAGACACTCATAAAATAATCAAATAGCACAAGGAAAAATAAGAATATTAAACAAAATAGATCATCTTACTATGAGGCCATGGTATGTTAGGCCCAAGCCTGCATGATCAATCAAGAGTTGCTCCTAGTCATTCACAAGAAGCACAAATTTCAACCAAACTATGGTGTTGATTGTGTATATTCACAAATTTTCTGCCAAAAAAATTGGCCTAAACAACTTGACCTTTACATGAGTTTATACTCGTATATGTAGCACTCCAAAAAAATATATAAATAAAGATAAATCAATAAATAAAAATCAATACATAAGTAAGTAAATAAGTAAATGTTAAAAATATTATAATAATAACAACAGACAGAAAAGTTGCATACTATAAATGATGGTTCACTTTACAATGGCAATACATAGCAACATAATATAATTGAAATAAATATAATCTCACTCTTCTTTACAGCCCACACACCAAACAGAGCCATTCACTGCTCTCTTCTGCCTGTATACCACGCTGATATCCCCATAAACTAAGAACAAAGCCACTCACTAATCCACAGTCCGCCCAGTCTGTATCCACTGTTTGAGGAGATACTCATAGTAGGAGTCCCCTCGTGCCCCAAGGGTGATGGTGGAGTGGGATCGCCACTGGCCAGTCTGGGCATTGATGAAGATAGGGACCAAACCTTCTACCTTGGGAAGTTTGTGAATGTGCTCACTCACAAAGCTGGCCTTCTCCTGCAGTAATCAAATAAAGAGAGATTAGGTAGTGGAGAGAGAGAGAGCTATGCAAGCCATCATTATCATAACCTTTTAGTTACCAATGTAACTAGTTGAGACTTATGGAAACAGACACTCAATTACAGGTACAAGATTATCCTAGTAACATGAATCCCACTGCCAATCATGCACCATTCCAGTATTCCTATTTTGACAAAAGGTGTGAACACCATGTCCAAATATAAACCGCGAGACTTCAAAATATAAATGTACTGCTTTTGTTACATTTCAACCCTTTAAAGTCTGTATGTGTATGAATTCAGAATGATGTATTATATGTAAGTACCAGGTCCCATAATGTGGTTTGTGTACTGTGAGGTACACTTTTTTTTTTCCCACCTTTGAAAGAAATATAGCAGATGTCTTTCAACAATAAGCATGTGCTATTCTCTGCTCTTTTTCTCCCAACATTTTTATGTTAAGTAAAATGTAATAAATCATTAAATGTTGCCACATTCTACTATTCTGGCAGCAACTGGCAATTTTCATCCTAGCTCCTGGCAGTACACACAATCACTGAGTCACAACCACACTCTTAATATCACAGGGCACACAAGCACTGGATCTGTCCATATGTAGTTAACTCAGTCTCACATGATTTTGGTGAGTTCATTACCATGCAGCAGTATATGATTAACAATGACAGGGAAAGACCTTTCAATCTGCATATATCTGATACAAACATTAAATGTTGCAGGTTTTGAGGTTATATCTCACAATTGTGAGTAAGAGTAATGATAGTGTTAATTTGAGATGCTGGGCACACATTACTCAGGTTTAATCTTCATTTACAATTAGTGCTGTCATTTCTGATGAATATATTGATACTCAATATTACCAAGAGGAACATGAAAGGCAGTATGTTTTCTTATTCAATTCTTGCTCTCAGCAAACTCTATAAGCCACCACTGTCATCATGTACATCTGTTCCACAGCTTCTCAATGCTACTATTCCTACATCCATTTTTCCCAACCACTGCATTAAAGTCACCAACTGTCGTGGTATGAGAGCACTGGACCTTTTACTTTTCCAGCTTCTATATCTTTATAAAACTGTGTGACATCCTCTAATCATAGGTCTGTGGTTGTAGATATACCTGTATGAATTTAAGTTTTGATCTGTTGTTTAGATTATAACCTTGCTTACCTCAAAGATAGGATTGCCAGTGACTCGAGAGAGGTCTCGGAACTCCAGCTGTATGGTGGTGACCTCAGATGTTGAGGAGTCTGGTCCCCACTTTGGCTTGGAGGCACGACGTGAGTACAAATTTACATCAGCAAAGGGAACCCCAGAGCCACTGTTGAATCCTGACACCAGCCTCTCTCCAAGGTCAACCTGTAAGAAAGATTTTTAATGGGCCTTCATTTGACTGCAAAAACTAGGAAGCAGGGACCATACTCTCAAACATTCAAAGATTCTGTAACACCAATGGAAAGAAACACCAATAAGAATCTGACAAAAAATTTCTGCAATCTTTGAAAATAGTCCTAATGAAAGTTCAGAGGACTTCAAAACACAGACTAAGAATCTTAGAGGCTTAACATCATTGTAGGGTTATTTTGAAGTGTCCATGGGCTTGTGTGACTCATGAAAAGTTTTATCACTTCTTTTAGGCATATATGTAAGAACTATAAAAAATTTCATTAATAAATGATGGAGGATATTTTGAATATATTTTCTCCCATGTGTGTGTGTGTGTGTGTGTGTGTGATTCACTAAAAGAGAAAGGAACACTTGTATAATAACAATGGATGCAGTAAATATCGAGACAGTACATGAGCTACACCAAGTAAGGCAAGGGTAAAAATGGTAAAAAAAAATTATAAGAAGGGAAAAGGTGAAAAAGTGAGACATGTCAAGGCTGGAGGGAAATTGAGATGATTAGGACACTCACAGCCTTGTCGAGGAAAAGTTGCTCCTTTGTGAGGTGATAGGTGGAGAGAAGGCCACCTAAAACCCTGATGGTTGTCTCAAAGAGATTCACATCCTGGTTGAGATTGAAGTTGAGTTGTGTTGCTACCCACTCTCTTGCCTCACTGAACTCTGTAGTACATACATAATATAGATTAGGACTGGATTTAAAATGACATCCAACATGCTAAGGAGATTTCATTCTTTTCAATTAATATCCAGTGGAAATATTTACATCAAATTCTATAAAAAAAAGTTAATGAGATCAATCTTCCTATAAAATCAATAATTGTGAAAGGATATGATTTGAATGGGAACATTCAACATGAAACAATAGAATGAAGTGGGAAGACAAATGAATTTTCCAGATCAGCAAGAGATAAAATTGGCTGGATATACAATATGATCTTGATCAGCCTAAAATCACACATTTGGCTTAGGGATGTGCTGGACTTCAGTAACTAACAATCACAAACCTTAAAATCAATGTCCCCTGTTAATACTGGTAAACTGTGAATTACTGTATTTGATGACTCATCAGAAGCATTTTTTTTTTACTCAGAACTTCAGGTTTTATGGTCAGGTTTTGTGTGCTGCAGATCTTGCATACATATTCTCTATTTCTTATATTTTGCTTATCACTACTGTGTGACATAACTATACTGTAAAGATAGTTTAAGTTCTCATTCCCTAAAATAGCCAAGGCATTCACCTTCTCGTAAGTCCATGATCCAAAGAGTGTCAAGGGCATCCACAAGGGTGAGACCAAGACGGAGCCAATCACTACGAGTTCGTGAGACAGGCCTCAAATGGTCATGGCCCCATGCATAGGTCTTATATCCTTTCCAGGCATGTTTCATGGCTGCAACTACTGCCTCCTGCCTTGCTGATCCTGGATAAGGCCATAAAAGGATCAGGATGGTGATTATTGTGATCAGTTTCATGATGTGCCATTAATAGTTCTAACTTTTGAACTACAATTAACTGTTTGTGTGGCACATTTCCATATTTAACTGTGTGATCTCTTTCCATCTACTAACTTCCACTTAAATAGAATTGTCTTTTTTCCTCCAAGAGGAAAGCACTTATAGTTATGTTTATGCTGTTACAAGTAGATGGGACTTGAAAGTTTTTTATGCTGTTAAAGCTGTGCAACTGTGAGATGAAAGGTGTCAAGATTGAATTAAATTTATAGTAAATGAAAATTTGTGAGGTCATTATACTGAATCTTAACCACCTAAATGAAGTCAAAGCAATATCACAAATCCTCACACCATGATAACAAATGACATTGAATGCAATAAGGAAAGGATCTTCATTTGTAATTACTAGCATGTTATCATACTTCACTGGTAAAAGTCCCAGGTTTTCATATTGGGATGAAAATAATCAACTTTGTTGGGTCCAGTGTAATACTGTGAAAGAGTGACACTGTAATTTTGCATTTGGAATGAAAAACCTCCTGCTAATCATATAATTATATATATACAATGTATACACACAGTTATACAATACTTATGTTCAAAATATACACTTTAACATTTAAAAAAGTAAGCAAGCTTACTTTAAAACTATTATTGAATTCTAACAAAATGCTTAACTTGAATGTGGCAATGCAAAATCTGCTACTGCTGCCTTACACATCTATGTAAAGGTATTTCTTTGCATATGGAATGCATGCAGTGCAATAAGTGAAATTTGATTCATCCCTTATTGTTAGAATTTTTTTTTCATCTGACACTCATTTCTTTACTTGTGGCTGTCTTTAGCTTCAATCACTGAGTAGACCATGCATTCAACAATAAAGTCTCAAATTTTATTATGTATTTATGCAACAATGATATCCTAGTGTGTTTGTATTGCAAGTACCTGATCAATTTCCCTTCATTCTTAGCACCTAAACTTCTCAGCAATCTATATCATAATGCTCTTTGGATATAAACATAATGTTTCTTCTATTCTCTTGTAAAATGAAAAACTAAGTACTTTTTTTTTGGGGGGTTGTCATCTTTGTAATATAATGAAACATTTGCATTTTTTCAATGTGCATTCTATTCTAGTACTTGCATTTTAATTTTGCTACAACAAAATATCTGTATTAAAACACTACCTTGAACTGTTAAATTATGTTACCTAATTCTCAGATGACACAACACCTTTTCTGTTTCCCAACATTACACTTAGTCTTTTGATTTAATTACATACAATAGAGACAATACCTTAATGGATCCTTTACTCATGTTACAAATATTTCTACAGCCATCATTTCCTCATTTCTTACGTACTTTTTTGAGGCAATCCTGGTGGTGGCACTATCTGGTCCCGGCCATCATGTCCTGGATCATCCTTCAGGGCCTGCTCCTCTGGTACTGTCTCCACCCTGCAGGTCAACACCAAATGTCATGATGCAGTGTTACAAATAGTATTATGCTTCTGTTTATATCCAATTATAGCTCTAGGCTGCCAAATATTAGAACCACACAAAAAAAAATTTACAGGAAATTAAATGTCCTTATTTCTATTGTGTAATTTGCATTAAAACTAATAAATCTAATCAAGTACTGAAAATTCTACCAATGCTCTGTCATGTTTATATTCTTATTATGCTAGACAGCTTTAATAAACATTTTTCCCAACAAAATTTCTAAGAAAATTCCATGTGCCCTCAAAGAAGAAAATATGTGGTTACTTATGTTAGCAAAGTCAGCTTCTCATATGATCAATGATTTCAATACAAAAGATACTATTAAATTTAGGTCCTATTATCAACATGACTGAAGAAAAATAATGTGTATAAATGTATTCACTCAAGGAACTGAATGAAGAATTAAGGTTGGTGCTGCACTCCCCTCTAGGGTTGCAATACATGAACTATCAAAATTCCGGACACCTTCACTAACACCTGATTATGGTCTTGATATGATACGCAAACAGTAATCCAGAGCTGGTGAAAGACTGGGGCACGAGCACGACGTCAAGTGAGGTCGCATTGGGAAGGCTGCAAGCACCGACTTCATACAGGACCCATACACGTCAGAGTCTTGACCGAAACCAAACCAAAGCAGCTGCCACTCGATGAACCCCTCTCTTTCTCTCTCTCTCTCCCATCATTTCAACCCAAGGAAATTTAATAAATGTGATTTTTTAACAGTTAGTAATGATGGAAGGTGAAATTCCGGACATTTGAGGGATTTTCAAAAATCCCCCCGGACGCAGATTTCGTTATCTGATTTCCGGATATGTCCAGGAAAATCCGGACGTATGGCAACCCTACTCCCCTCACACAGTGTTGTTTGCAACAATGTGTGTGATGGAGAAAGTAGACATGTTACAATGACATATCACTACAGATTTCATGTAACACAGAAGGCATATGGGAAGCACTCAGTGATATGAGTAAAGGAAGTACATCAGATAAAAGAAAACTAGGTAAATAAATATAAAGAGCCAGAGACACAAGTGTAGCTCAGACCATGGGCACAATTGGGTAAACACAACTACATAAACCCACACATGTACCTACACATGTGTACACACACACACTTACTTGTCTTGATGAGATTCAGGGAGATGTACCATTACTGGAGGTGGGGTGAGATTATTTTCCTGGGAGGAAAAAAAAAAAAAAAAAAAAAATCAAGTTTTAGTAGTTGAGTATATCAAAGGAACAAAAACAAGAAAATATAATGGGCCAACAATATATCTTTAATATATCTTGATTTTATCACTAACATTAAGATAAATTATAGTATCTATCCCTATCTATGTGATGCTTTCTCCTAAGAACACTGACGAAGGAATGGTGATGACAGAAGAGTTTCCATATATTCTTCTCCTTGCATTTCCTACTTGCATGCTCTAATCTTCTCATTCTCTTCTTTCACTTCCTCTTATAACTAGGATTCTATTTTTCCACTTCAATGGAGGTCATCCTTTTGCACCCATCATATTTATCATAACTGTACATAGGTACTATAATCTCATTTTCTGTCATTCTTTTCGTGTAACCAAACAATCTCAGAGTGCTGCAGATGACTTCCTAAATCAAAGGATTACAAATATCAATAGATTTTTAAATTCTTCCTGACTTGTTTGATCTCACTATTCTTCTCTCATTTCTAGTGGATGCACTAACTACAACTACTTCATTCCTTCAACTTTACTTGTCATACCAAATCTTATACTCACTTTTGTTACTTTCACCCATCAATGTGTCAACCTTCCTTTATTGGTCAGTTCTCACAACAGTCCTTTCATTAGCATTAAGAATTTATATGCCTACAAGTGGAAGGGAATTTGCTCTAAGCGAAGTCAGTTTATCCACAAGTTTCATATCTGTTAATTCATACTAGATATAATGCATATATAATTATATAACACTGCACTTCTAGCAAACAAATCTTAATATTTGATATCCAATTTCCTTACATTTGAATAATAATAATTTTACATATCAGCCAGATATACTCTTCAAGTGCAAAAGAAGAAAATAAATATAACACAGACCACCTGATGTCACAAAATGTTAATAAAGTATAATGCATCATTGATATTTGTGACTTTCTTGAACCATATTCATTCACATCAGGAATCCCTCATGGATAGAGCAGCAAAATATTAAATGTGCAGTGCAGCCTACTGATGCAATAAAGATAACTACACCCAAAAATGAAATAATGTAAAAAATGGAGTAACCGTTGGCTGCATGTATAGTGACAGTCACACACACAAGATGACGGCACCGGTGCTGCAGCAGCTGACCACACCTTCATTGAAAGTTAAATTAGATCAAATTAAAGTCCAATTAGCACTGAATTTATATATTTTCAATTATTACTTATTCATGTTAGACAGTTAATGATGATGGGAAGGTTTCACAGGCTGCCTAGTGTGTGGTGGGAGGGTGGTCACATGAAGCATAGTGGCACTCAGATTGGAAGACGTGAAAAAATTACCTTAACTTTACTTAACTTCATGATTAATTTAGCAAATATTACAAATCATAATGGTAAATTTTGTACACTGCCTGGTGCATGCTTGAGGTCACATGAGGTACCAGCAGTAAGCAAAGTTATCCAAACACTATTTTCCTCCAATGAAATCAAATTCGCCAACAGAAGATTGAATAGCCATAGTGTTTTTACAAATATAACTGCTGCAGTTGATAAGGAATTACTGTTGTTCCAGAAAAAAATGAATAAATAAATAAACCAGTAAGACAGAACATGCCCTGTGGTCTTAAGCCTGATAGACACTTACCAACTTGTAGGACAAATGTGAAGGCTGTGGTGTGTGGGAGAGGGAGGATGAATGTGAGGGACCTGACAGGTAAGTAGTCACTAGTAGTGCCACTCCAACCAATAATCCTACAGCAACCATCACCACCACCACCCTCTGCAGGCGTGGAAGTTGCTTCCATCGCTGGGGAAAAAAGGATGCATCTGAGACTAGTGATATAAAGATAAGGAGGAACACTGAACCAACAGAAAACACACACACACACACACACACACCATATAGAAGTATAGACATATAGAACCATATGGATAAGGAAATAGTAAATGCAAAAAGTACACATGGATTCAAGGCTAAGTTGGTATGGAGATGAGACAGCACAAGCATAGCTATTTTCCCATAAAGTACAACTAGGTAGTATGCACACACACACACACACACACACACACACACACACACACACACACACACACACACACAAAAAAAAAAAAAAAACACAAGGCTAAGAGGTGGGAAGAAGTAAACCCTGAGTCATAATTCATAATTTTATAAAGGAAACCAGTACAACACTGAAACTGGCATGGTTCTATTTAATAATGAATATTAACAAAACACACCCATTCCTTTCTGTAATTACAGTTTACCTTGTTTTCACTTTTATACAAGTAACTTCAGCATTCACTTTACTAGGAACAAACATGTTAAGAACCTGCTACAGTGGTAAAGTGCTCCAAAAAGTGTCACCCTCCACTCGAATTATCCAGTAGCCATATTCACAAAGTAGTCCTAGCAAATCTTAATTATGAAATTTGTCATAGTGAGGACAAAATCGTGCACTCTTATCATAACTAAGAAAAAGTTACCATAAACTGCACATAACTGTCATAAATCCAAATGGGATGCCTAGATTGAGTCCATCTTGTCTTACCATGACTTATGACAGTTGCTTCTACTGTCAAGATGGCTATCCCACAACATCTCCAGCTCAGGAATTAGTTATCCAGCAAGGGCGTATTGAATGAACTTAATGACATGAAACTCATCAGAAGATACTGTTTAAACTGTGCAAGTATTCACTTTGTCACTGATCCTGTGACGGAAGACTTACAGAATGACACAAAAAGGAGATATGTACTCATCCTTGTAATGAAGGTGATCATAACATTTATGTATCAGGAAAAGGAGTAAAAATTAACAATAACTCCTTGTCACATAACTCATCCCCTATAAATTAGTAATAAACCACAGTTTTTGCTTCATCTTTTAGTATCTGAAATTAAATAAGTGCTACATATGGCAGACAGTTATGATAAACAGTTTCTCTAAATTCACAACTTATGACACACAACTTACAATAGATGTTCTAAGTGCATCTGCCCTAGCTATGAGATATGTCAAAACCTTATGAAGAATACAGCCCCAGACACCTAAGGATAATACATTCATATAATGTTTATATTAGAAGTTGCTCACCTAAAGGATTACGTCAAAACAAAACCCTTGTGAGAGTCACCAACAGAATTGATGGTAAAATTGCACTTTAACACAACACACCCTATCTTGTTTTTCTCTTGCTCTATCCCCAACAAGCTTGGGAAGTGGAATTTTTGGGTGGGAAAACCAAAATGAGGCATTTTTGATAGTTCTGAAAAGTCTAAGGATGAGAAACAGCATATTTAGAAAATGCGAAATTTCTAGGCTATCCTAACCTAACCCCCCCAAGGGGGGCTCCTCTAACCTAACCTAACCTAACTTAGCCTAACATTACCTACCCTAACCAAACCTAACATTACCTAACCCAACCTAAACTAGCCAGGGAGGCTTTGCTCCCGTCCCTGGACCTCAATTATGGATGTAACCTAACCTAATATTACACCAGCACACCACACTAGCAAGAATGATTTGGAAGTGCTCACCAAATTAAGATGTACAGATTCCTGGGTTTCCCACTGTAGCGCAGGAAAAAGCTGAGTAGACAGAAATTGCAATATGCGCAACTGTCTGACGCCATGATAAAGGTAGAACCGATGTGGCAGCTCCCCTGCTGTCTTTCATATCCTCATGGAGGATTACACATGAATTAATTCCAAACTACACAGGCCATTTAAGAACATAAGAAATAAGGGAAGCTGTGAGAAGCCACCAGGCTTACACGTGGCAGTCCCTGTATGAAATATACTTACCTATTTCCACCTATCATCCCTATCCATAAATCCATCTAATCTTCTCTTAAAGCTCCCTAATGTCTTAGCACTAACAACTTGATTACTGAGTCCGTTCCATTCATCTACCACTCTATTTGAGAACCAATTTCTTCCAATCTCTTTCTTAAACCTAAATTTTTCAAGCTTGAACCCATTATTTCTTGTTCTGTCCTGGTTGCTGATCCTAAGAATTTTGCTACCTCCCCCTTGTTATAACCCTTACACCACTTAAAGACTTCTATCAGGTCCTCTCTTAACATAAATCTCTCTAAAGAATGTAAATTTAATAGTTTCAATCTCGCCTCATAAGGAATACTTCTCATCCCCTGTATCCTTTTAGTCATTCTCCTTTGTACTGATTCTAATAAACCTATATCCTTCCTGTAATGTGGGGACCAGAATTGCACAGCATAGTCTAGATGAGATCTGACCAGCACCAAATATAAATTTAATGTTACTTTGGGCCTTCTACTTTTAACACTCCTAAAAATGAATCCTAATACCCTATTTGCCCTGTTTCTGGCCTCTATGCATTGCTTTCCTAGACGGAGTTCAGAGCTAACTATAACTCCTAAATCTTTTTCATACCCTGAACCTACCAGTTTTGTTGTTTATTGTGTACCTACTGTGTAGGTTTCCTTTACCTACAATAAGTACTTTGCATTTGTTGATATTACAGTACATGAGGTAAAAATGCAAAAAAAATTATAAGAAGGGAAAGGGTGAAAAAGTGAGACGTGTCAAGATTGGGGGAAAATTGGCACTAGGTGCAGTACAAATGTGTCACACATAAAGCCTTATTTGATTACATATTAATATGATATACGTCACATGACTGTGGTGAAGGGTGGATGCGTACTGCTCTGTGCCTTCCCTTCCCTGGGACCCTTGCTTACATTACCAGGGGATTACTCCCTGTACTCTGCTATGCTTGATATCACCTGGTGGTTAGTACCATGGCCTAGGGATGACAAAAGGTAAGCCTGCAGTGCATGGAAGGGGCACCCTTAGGTCTTCTGTTTTGGGAGCTCTCATCCTCGTCTGCTGCAACAGCTGATTGTGCTTGTCTGCCTAATTCCAGTAATGTGTCTAAGACAAAAGTTGGGAATGGTGCAGTGTGTGCTCAAATCCCCTGTGGCACATGCAATTTGAATGTTGGTGATGATGCTGTAGATTGTGATCAGTGTGACAGGTAGTTTCACCCATCCACCATGTGTGTGGGACTACTGGACAAGGTGATTAAAGACATTGTTGACCTTGAAGGGAAAGGGATACTTTTCACTTGTCTGTCATGCAGGATCAACTATCCTTCCCCCACTAATTCCAAGCATTCCTCTGACCAAATGGCAGCTATAAAAGTAATTACATGAAATGGTAACTTCACTTTGTACTACAGTTAGGACTCTTATGACCAATTTGCCCTAGTTCAGTCTCAGGTACAGCCAGCTGGTTTTGCTGCTACTCATGACCAAGTGGACATAAGGATATGTGAACAGCTTCATGAAGTAAGGGAGTGTGAGATTAGACGAAATTCAGTCATTATTCTTAGACTTCCTAATTCTGATGTTGATACTGTTTGCACAGTTTTCAAAGAAGCTTCCAAATATTTGATCAACAAAGAGGTAAGTCTAAATGAACCTGTCTGCATCAGTAGGGAGAAAGGTATTTATAGGGGCAAGATAACTGATGATAGTGACAGGAAATCCCTTTTGGCTTCATCCTCCAAACTGAAGCAGTCAAGCAAGTTCATGTTAGTCTTACTACACAGAGACCTCACATACAGGCAATGGCTGGATTTATGTGCACAGCAGGAGGCTAACAAGGGAGAGAGGGCACCAACTAATTCCAAGAATACCAAGGTAACATCAGCCACAGGAGTGTCCCAGCAGTGACGATACTGGTGGTTTTTCTTCTTTGTATACTGCTCACATTAATGTTAATTCAATTGTTAATAAAACTAATTATGTGTATTCTTTTGTACAGGATTATAATATTTCAGTCTTGGGTATTAGTGAATCTTGGTTGCTTCTAGGTAATGTACCTAAACATGGTGTTTGTAAGTACCTGAGATCAGACCTCAATTATGCTGAGGTAAGTGTAAAATTACCTAATGAGGTAGCAGCTCATCTCCCTCATCATAATATGTACATTGTCACAATATACTGACCACCTTCTAATTCTTATATTGATGATGATCAATTTATTAATTTTCTCTATCATTTTTGTTTGGGTAAGGATGTTATTTTGTCATGCGATTTTAATTTTACCATCAATTCATCAGGGAGGGGAGTTGCCTGGTCACGGATTAACACTTAGGGATCATCAGTTCTATGATTGTTTTACCACTCTTGGACTTACACAGTCGGTTACTGAACCAACACTTCTGGCATCGGGCAACATAATAGATCTTATATTGACTAGTGAAGGTGATAGAGTAGGGGAGGTTCTGGTACTCCCCCTTTCCCTAACTGTGGACATAGGCCAGTTTTGTGTTGTTACATCTCTCAGGTAATTTCAGGTTCTAGGGAATCAGCCAGACACAGAATTTGACATAAGGGTAAGTACAATAAGATTAGTAGTCATCTGTCTACAAGTGATTGGGATTATGAATTCTTTCACCTCAAAGTGGATGACTTGTTCTCTCGTTTTGATAATATCCTATTGCCTTTGATTGATAAATATATCTCTTGGATTGAAAAAAAGAATGATACAAAATCCTCTAAATGGAATGCCTAACCCCCATGGTCACTAAGGAGGAGACAAGAGTTATTATGGACACAATATAAGTTAAGCCATTCTCGATTAGGAAAAAACTCTAATGAGGCTACTGCTGCATTGAGACTCTATATAGATATTAATCATCCATTTAGAAATGTTGTCACTAAGAAACAGATGGAGTATGAAGCTTCCTTAGTTAATAGTTTCTCACATGACACAAAAATATCCCATTCACATACACGCAACAAGAAGGTAGGTAAACCTAGAGTGGGTCCACTTAGGTCAGGTAATGGAAGTGTTGTTAAGGATGCTGAGAGCATAGCTAATATTTTTGCTGCAACATTTTCCACTGTATATGTTCAAGAAATTCCTGATCATCCTGAGCAGCACCAAATTTTTGATGGGAATACTGGACATATTCACATCTCTGTGGATTCTTAATATCTCATCTTCAATGGGACTAGATGAGATTCACCCATGCTTACTGAAATCATGTATGGATGAAGTTATATATTCTTTATCCCTTATTTTCAAAGATTCTTATAACTCCTGCTCCCTGCCTTCCATATGGATGAGGTCCTTGATTGTTCAAATTTATATAAAAGGGAATAGGCACAACCCTTTAAATTACAGACCTGTATCTTTGACGTCAGTCTGTGGAAAGTCACTTAAATGTATTTTGTGCAATATTATCTATGATTATACCACCAGTAATGACTTAATATGTAATGAACAGTTTGGCTTTCAACCAGAAAGATCTACTGAAGACCAACTCTTATTAACATACAATGATATCTCCTATGCACTAGATCAAGGTGGCAATCTTGATCTAATTCTTTTTGACTTTTCCAAGGCTTTTGACATGGTATGCTATAGTATTTTATTAGACAAACTCGGTAATCTGGGTATCATGGGCAACCTTCTGGGCTGGATCAGAGAATTTTTGACCAACAGAGTGATAAATGTGGTAGTGGATTATAAATTGAGTCACCCTTGTGATGTAGTGAGTGGGGTGCTACAAGACTCTGTTCTTGGTCAATTGCTTTTTCTTTTATATATTAATTTTCTCACTAATAATATCAAATCAAGTACTAAAATTTTTACTAATGATCTTAAATTATATATCACAGTTAAGACAAACTCTCCACATTCTCTTGTGCAACATACATGTCAAACGGATATTACTCTTCTTCATAAAGTGGCATCCTCTTGGTCCATGAATACCAATAAATGCATAGTATCACAATTCAGTAGATGACATGTGGATTGATCAACTTTACCAATCTTTGGCTTAAATTATATGAATGACACCCCAATTCCAGCTAAGAATGCAGCAACTACCCTTGGAGTAACTATACACTCATCTCTACATCAGCATCTAGCTAATATCATTCAGAAAGCAGGTGGCATAGCTCAAAACTTATTTAAATCTACTATTAATCAAGAGGCATCTTTTCTCATTCCTATTTATATAGCACACTTATGGCCCCTACTAGAATACTGCTCATCTCTATGGAATTTGAGATATAATACAGATTTAAGGTTGTTGGAGTCTGTTCAGCAATGATGGATAAAGAACATTCAAGACATGGAACACCTGGATTACTTCCAAAGACTGAAAGTTTTGGATTTATACTCAGTTCACGGTCAAATGCTGCACCATGACATGGTAAAGTACTGGCAAATATTTCACGGTCATTGTGTTATTGCTCCCGAGGACATGTTCTGTAACCCAACATTAGATACCACAAGAGGTCATCAGCAGAGTGCAGCTTCTGCTGGGCACCTGGATTGTTAATCCCGGGTACTGGCAAGCCCACCAGATGATAGAACCAGGTGAGATGACAATTAATTTGCTATCAATGCAACAAAAATATCAATCAACAATATAATGGTGAATAAAATACCTGTCACAGAAGTAGTTACTGTGATGATGTAATGCTGTCACAGTACCCCACATACCAACACACACACAGTACTGATTAGACCAATGCAGGGTCAAGAGGAAGGACGAGACTAGGAAATCAAAATAAATTATGAGAATTCGTTTGTGAGTTATTTGTGTCACATGGTGTGACCACTAGAAATGCTCCACATGATGTGATCTACAACTTTAGTGTGCTGATAAGTGCTATGGATGTATTGTGTCAAATTGCACTACAACTAAAGTGATAAGAATAAAAGTTGGTGGATTGGGGACGAGGAAGCGGGGGCAGGAGGGGAGGGAACGAGGCAGGGTAGTGAAGGTATAGGTATAGTGAAGTGGAGCCAAGGCTCACTCTTAGTTGTGAATGGTACAGACGCTGCTAGTGGTGGCATATTAGTGAAGCATTTCAACATTCCATCACTACATCCTTGAGCGCTGATCCACCACAAAACATCACCACAATCCGGCACTATGCTGACTAGCTGGACTGACCTCAGTCTTGCCCTCCTCCGGCACCAACATATCTTACATGCAAAATACTATCAAGATAAAACTAGTGATAATTGCTACTATACCCTTCTTACACCTGATACACTAGTCCACTCACCCTCCTCCAGGAGCGGGAAGGAGCAGCAGCAGCAGGAGGTGGCAGCAGCACCGCCGGCAGGGAAAGAGTTACATAGTCCCTCCGTTCCTCCATGACACCGCCGCTGTACATGGCTCAGTACATGGCACTGCACCACATGCCAGGACCACAGGGAAGCACGGTAACGCTAATGGTAACAGCCTATAGGCGACAGAACGCGGTGCCACTTCATTGGTTCCAGCAGGTATGGTGCGGACGACCTGCAATAAGCGCCATTAAGTCGTGTTTACAAAACTTGGAACAAAACATCATCGACTTCATGCGATCGCATCTGACGTGAGCAGCGATTAGGCGGCTTGTTCACTTTTCCCTAAGGGCTCTGCTCCACCCCAAGGAGTTTATAACCCTATGTTTTGACACACAAGAAACACTTCTCGAGTTTCAACATTTTCCCTTTACTGTCCTCAGAAAAAAAAGAGGAAGGAAAAGAAAAGAAAAGAAAAAAAAAAACGAATGAAGTAAGATCTTGACATTTCACCATCAATAACCTGAGAAAATAGTACACCCACACACACACACGCGCACAGCTGACGGTCTCGCAGGTCGGTGAGAGAGGGACATGTGGTAGGAAGAAGATAACCGTATCATTAGAGGAAAAAAAGAGATAAAATGAGTTAAAAGCTAAAAACAATAGAGATGTAAAACGTGTCAAGCGATTTTTCTTCAAATAAACAGTCGGAATAAATATTTACGATCTTTTCAAGCAGGTACAGAACAGTGCCTACAAGTACAAATACAACTTTTTTTTTTTTTGTAGTTCAAGTACATGTTTTTGTACTTCAGTACAAATACTTGGAATTGACATTAACTGAGCAAGGACCCGGCCGTGGAGAGTCTCCTTATCTCGGTGGCGGGGCTTTATTAACCCTTACACTGTCGGCACAGCAATAGATGTATACGGCAGCGTATTATGCGTGGTCGGCGGTGCCACTTACTTTCAGTTCTTTGATGGTTCGCCTATCACTGGTTCAGTGCCCATCGGCTACTTGAAACAAGTGCTCCCTCTTCAGCGTAATATAACAACGATGTTGTAGCGCCTTCCCTTTTTTTTTTTTTTTTTTTTTTTTAATCATTCAAATCAAAGTGAGGTGGATGTGAGATAGAAGTCAAGGATAGGATCAGGATGGGATGGAGAAAGTGGAGAGAAGTTTCTGGAGTGGTTTGTGATAAGAGAATGTCAAAGAGATTAACGGTGAAAATATATATATATATATATATATATATATATATATATATATATATATATATATATATATATATATATATATATATATATATATATATATATATATATATATAAATCAACGGTAAGACCGACAATGATACATGGAAGAGAAACATGGGCGCTAAAAAAATAATAATAATAATAATAAATAAATAAAATAAATAAATAAAATAAATAAATAAATAAAATAAAATAAAATAAAGAATAGAAGAAAGGAAACTGGAAAAGACAGAGATAAAAAATGTTGAGATGATAATGAATGTCACTTAAGAGTATATATGCGAAATGAAGGAAGTGAGGTGTGGAGCAGAATGCATTACGGAAGTGATAAGAAAAAAAAAAAAGATGATTTGGTCACTTAGTAAGAATAGAAGACCACATTAACCGATTAAAAGATCGTAGAGGAAACCATCTGAGGAATGAAGATCGAGGGGAAGACAAAGCGTGAAGTGGAGGGATGGAATAGGAGTAGAACTGCAAAGGATGGGAGTCACGGAGGATGACGCAAAGGACAGAAACAACTGGAGGAGACTCGTATACATGACGCCAACCATTAACGCTATCTAGAGAAATGGTGAAAAGAAGGTAGGAAGTTTATACAGTATAAAATTCTTTCTTTAGTAAAACAGAAAATTTCAGCAACTTTCGTTTACATTGTGATGTAAAAGTAGGACATAATAAAAAAGTAGTAGAAAATTTTACTTTATTTAACACACCACCGGCTCCATTACAGAATAGTGACACAGAAGAAATGCCTTAAGAGTAATTTAAATAATGGTATTACCTTGGCTGAAAAAAAGTGAAGACGTAACGTTTGATTTTGTTTAACCGCGAAAGGACAGCTTGGCTAACTTTCGCCGCTGGGTGATGATGCCATTAATTTCCAGCCGAGCGAGAGAACAGAGTAAATGCCAGCTTCCTAATATAGTTTTATTCATACCTTATTTTTAGTTTTTTTTTTCATTCTATATTTTTAGACATAACAACGTTTTCCCTCCTGAATTATCGGTGGCACCTCCCTTAAAATAATACAAAGTTCTTGATCGTACTTGAGAGTAATCGCTGATTTTTCAAGTAATTAAGATCTAAGTACAAGTACGATAATATTTACAAACTCAAGGTACAAGTGCATGAAATATATGTACGTACCTAAATCCAAGTATAAGTACATGTACTTAGATCCAACCTTTGTCTACCTCCGTCTAGATTTTTATCCGTATAGTTCTGGTGAACATTTCTACTGCGATTCTTCTATTTGGAGGCTTCAACGGTCGCTCCCTTCTGCTTTTGGAGGTTTAGATAGTCGATCGTCACCCATGGTGGCACAGACAGGACTTTCAGAATGACGCCTTTGCAGAGGATCACGTCGAGAAACAGTATACACAGTTCTGTGCAACTTGTAATGTGTGTCGCGAGACTAGAAGACGATCCCATGGGTGAATGACACTCGCACCAGTGCTACCAGCGTTTGAGAGAGAGAGAGAAAAAAAAAAAAACTTTCAAGGTGTGCTTCAGGATTTCTTTCAGTATCACCATGGCACCGGCAGTCATTCAATCCTGTCGAGAGAGAGAGAGAGAGAGAGAGAGAGAGAGAGAGAGAGAGAGAGAGAGAGAGAGAGAGAGAGAGAGAGAGAGAGAGAGAGAGAGAGAGAGAGAGAGAGAGAGAGAGAGAGAGAGAGAGAGAGATTATTAACAGTGTGACAAAACTGGTGATTATGTGTACCCCTTATACTACTACGTGTACAGTGTGTGTGTGTGTGTGTGTGTGTGTGTGTGTGTGTGCGTGTGTGTGTGTGTGTGTGTGTGTGTGTGTGTGTGTGTGTGTGTGTGTGTGTGTGTGTGTGTGTGTACACAGCCTGGTGCAACACACCTTATAGCCTCTCCAGGGGTCACATGTCCCACTAAGCGTCCCCAGGTCATTCCCCTAGCGTTGCCGCCCATAAAAGTCCCTCACTCCCATCCTCCATCCCCATCCTGGCCTGGTACCACACCCTTGGCCACACAACTCCTGAGCCTCGTGATGGTGTGATGGACTTGTCTGCCACAGTCCCTCTCTCAGTAGTAGCAAAAATTCATCATGGTTCAGGAGTGACTGGTAGACTGCCAATTCTTACTTCAAAAAAAAAAATCTAATTAGTATCAATTGTTATGGCTGTGTTTCATAACTTTGCGATTTTAGATTTGGTGTATAGGTAGTTGTGAAAATATCACCCAAAACGACGTATTCCAGAACTGATCAATCTTTATTCTTCCATCCTTTCACTGGAATACTATGGAACTATCTACTCGTTTTGTTGTTCTTCCCACGATGTAACTTACACTGCTTCATGAGGGAAGAATCAAGAGATCCGTGGAACTAAACTCGCTTTTACATTTGAATGTCTCCTCATGTCCTACTTTTAATAGTGATAGTTTTGTAGGTTCTTCCGTTCCCTCCCCCTTTCATTTTTTTTTTTCTCCTGGCCCTTGGCTAGCCTGGGCTCCACACATAAAAAAAAAAAAAACTATAGTATGTGTACTTTGACTATATAAGTTTGATTTCGTGATTAATTCTCAAGGAACACCTTACGGAGTGGAGCAACGGTAGTGAACAGGTATTTATGAGTTGAATGAATAATTAATTGATTGATTCTATCACACAACGTGAGTGATGAGACTTACTGTGTACATTGGGTTGATGATGCCGTCGAGGGTCAGGCCGCTCCTGTTGGGGCGGTGGGAGGTGTGCGGGGTGTGCGAGGTGTTCGAGCCGCCGCACTGTGCCATGTGGCCTGAGAAGGAGTGATCAGGAGTGGTGGTGTGGCTCGGAGAGGTGGTGGTGGTTTTGCTGTTGTGACCAGGGAGAGAGCTGCTTTGTATGCTGTGGTGGGAAGGGTCAGTGTGGGTGTGGCTAGCCAGTGTGGTGGTGTGGCCAAGGAGAGGATGGCCAGCCTGGGAGTAGATGGTTGGGGAAGTGTGGCCAGGCTGAGTGTAGCTCGGTGTGGCGGTGTGGCGCATCTCAATGTCTCGTGACGCATTCTCCTCCTCTGAGAGAGAGAGAGAGAGAGAGAGAGAGAGAGAGAGAGAGAGAGAGAGAGAGAGAGAGAGAGAGAGAGAGAGAGAGAGAGAGAGAATTATAATTATAGGTATCTCATAATTAGCTGTCAGACCTACTTTTACTGCCGTAATTATAAGTTAGAACTTACATTTTTATTCCTACATCAGAAAAAAATAGTGAATAAGACGAAGAGCAAGAAAAAGAATCATATATATATATATATATATATATATATATATATATATATATATATATATATATATATATATATATATATATATATATATATATATATATATATATATATATATATATATATATATATATATATATATATATATATATATATGATTACTTTATAGTCAGGCGATTAAACAAAAGAAGACGCAATATTTTTTTCAGATAAGCGGAAAAAGATGTCCGTTAATTAAACAAAGTCAGGCACTTTCAGTCGGGTCGTTAACATCTGGAATCCATCTCTATTCAGTGTCGTCAACAGTGTAACAGTAATGTCTTTCAAAAACAGATTAGACAAGAACCTGTGATCCGCAACTCAGATGATGTGCTCTATCGCAGCAAAATTGTAATTCTTTCTTTTGTTGCTATGGAATGTCGTTGTTTCAGGTTGCTGCTGACTATTTGACACTACTTTCATCTAAGTATTAGCTACAATGGTGGTCGTTCTGATTTTGTTCCTACAAAAATTTTTCATTAATCTTTTCCGTGGTCTGTCATCCACTTCTGCTGTACGCGGCTGGAGAGAATGGTGCGGGGAGAGGGAGGATACACACCTCTGGGGGAGCGTGGTGGTGTGGGCGTGGTGGTAGTGATCGTGGGGGCCGCCGCCACGCTGCTAGGACACAGCATGGGGTTACTGCCTGTCGGGGTGGTTGGGCCGGAGGCGGGTTGGGACTGGAGGGGGTGGCTGGGCTTGCGTGGGTAGAGGGGATAGCCTGCAGTGGGAGTGGTGGTGGTGGGGGTGGTGGTACCAGGGGTTAGCGTGGCGTCTGCCGGTCCACTCAAGTCCATCTGCCAACACACAGACATTTGTGCACATTACAAGACTGAACACACGCACACGTACATACACGCACGAATTACTCGTATGTAACTGAAATCATCAGTGAAGATACCATAGATATTTTATTGTATCCGGCAAGCGAGTCATTTATACAAACACACCCTACACATCCAACCACCCACCCATTCATACTTATACACACACCCATGCACCCACCCATACCTACACACGGAACCATACACCCACCAACACCTTCACACCCAATCACCCACTCAAACCCACCCACACCTACACAACCACACACACACACACACACACACACACACACACCTCCTCCCACACGAAGTCGCCGCCCCTGCTACACATGGACTCAGGTGCCAAGATAGCTGTCTCCAAATCACTTTCAGTTCTCCTAAAGGAGGAGGCCGCAGCCGCAGCCGCCGCTGCCTCCCCTTCCATACTACGCCGCAGCCTGGCCTCCCTGCGCCGTCCCGAGTGGGTGAGGAAGGCCAGGTCTTCCGTGGGCGCCGCATAGGCCCCGGGGCACACCTTCCAGCGGCAGTCGTCCTCGTCGTCTTCCGCTAGCGGATCGTCGCTCGGCGTTACGTCTCCAAGCAAGTACGACATCTGGAAAAGAGGAGGAGGATGCGGAAAGATCACACGAAATATATATGAAAAAGACTAAGGAGGAAGAGGAGAAGGAGAAAGAAAC
>NC_087161.1:20746022-20748522 GCF_035594125.1 Scylla paramamosain
CCTCACAGCAGACCCTCTCCGCCACACCTGCTCGCGGTCTAACACCTGTCAGTAGCTAATTACCCACTCTGTTTTGGGGTCAAGGTGGTGGTTTTGATATTCCACCTTCCCACATTACTTACCTGCCTCCCTCCCTCCCCTCTCTCCTTTCAACATTACTTACCTGCCTCCCTCCCTCCCTCTCTCCTTCATCTGCGTCACACCCCCCCATCCCCTTTTCTCCTACTTCTCTTTTTCTCCGTCTCTTCCTTTTACCAATACCCTCCCCTCTGTCTTCTCCCCTTATTTCTCTTCTTACCGTCTTTCTCTTATATCCCCGTTCCTCACTCCCTCCTCTCTCGCTGCGTCTCCCTCCTTACTTAATTTATTTTTCTTTCTTTCGTCTTCTTGTCCTTGAAATTGGAATTGATTGCTTGGTAAAAACATAATCTCCTCTCTCTCTCTCTCTCTCTCTCTCTCTCTCTCTCTCTCTCTCTCTCCTTTCCATTTTTTCTTCCTTATCTTTACCTTTCTTTCCACCTCCACCACCACCTCCACACCACCACCCACCTGCTTCCATCAGTTCCTTGTAACTCGGGAATTTCCTGCCAACCCGCGGCGAGATGGTGGAAAACGTTAAGGCGCAGCACAGATTGACGTAGCGTAGCACTGTCGCCCTTATGCTCCTTTCCCTTTCACCCTGCCGACGAAGAGCGTGAGTTAGGCGGAGAGGAGGTTGTGAGACTCTTTTCTTCTCCTCCTACCTATCCTAGTTTTTAATTTTCTATTTTTTTCGTCATCAAACAGTTTATCTGGAACCAAGAGATAGGTTATTGTTTGGTTTCCTTTGTATTCCTCCTCCTCCTCCTCCTCCTTTTCTTCTTCCTCGCTATCGTCTCACCTTACCCTGTTCCACAATCTCCTCTTACTCTTCCTCCTCGGCATCACATTACCGCACCCTGTTCCTACTTTCTCCTCCTCCTCGTTCTCCTAGCCTCGTTAGGCTAAGTAGGGCTTCTGCTGTCTGTTTTTCCTTTCTATTCCTTTGTATTTCTCTTTCTCTATCTCTTCCTCTTTCCGCCACCAAGGAGGTCCGCCATCCTGCCTTACTCTACTTCCTCCTACTCCTTCTCCAATTCCTCTTGCCGCCATCCTGCCCACTCTTCCCCATTACATCCTCCTCTTCTCCTCCTCACCCTGCCGCCGATGTAGGCCGTGCACAGCAGCGCCAGGGAGTCTGGCCAGGGAATAGACAGGTACTGCTCCCACCACCGCTGCACCACCACACTCACGTAGAAGCCCAGCACGAAGGAGATGGGGATGAGGTTTCTGAAGTAGTCGCAGTAGAGGGCTACGTGCTCGAAGATCCTGAGTGTCGAGAGGGAGGGGAGGAGATTGATTGGTGAGTGTTGGGGATAATGATCTGCGGTTCCGAATAATGACCATCAATCCAGTTTCTCTAGAGGTGTAATAAGAGTTATTTGCTGTCATTTTGAAAGTAAGAGATGCAGACGTTTGATATAATTGTTAACCGTTTGATTATATGCTTCTGAAAGTATTTAACATATGTGGTGATGGATATTAAGTGCTAGGGTGATGAAGTCTGCAGGGATGTCACGGTGTGAACGCTGATCATGTGTGGGAAGTAATACTTCCCTCAAGTGTTTCAGGTGTCCTTGGTGGTGCACCTGATGCTGATGCAAGATTTCACTATTGCAATGGTGCGTGAACCACAATATATTTGTATATCTCATTCTATTACAATCCAGTGATGACAGAGCAAGCTAGGTGTGTTTATGAGAATGGAGACAAGAGCCTTATGAAAATCAATTAATCAATTTAATGAATATTTGTTGATCCTGTGAGTATCCGTGAGCTTAATGCTTAGCAACCCTCTCAACTTTATAGAAAACGCGTTCAGTAAGTCTGGTAAAGTCTGGTAAATACTAGATATGTTAATCAATACTATAAATATTCATGAACATAGTGTTTAGCATTCCGCTCCTGATTTTCCTTCAAAGGGTGTACACTGTACAGGTCCAATACTCACCTTCGCTGCTCCTCGTCGAGGCCAAACCTGTACACCATGGAGCACAGGAAGTACAGCATGCAGTACACACACGTGTCTGGCCATACCAGCTTGTACAAGCTGCCTCGCCATCTGCACAGGTTATGGAGGCTTACCACATTACACATGGAGCGCCCGGGTGCGCGCACACGCGCACACACGCACGCACGCGCGCTCACACACACACACACACACACACACACACACACACACACACACACAAGTTATTCCTGGGGAAGAGGCTGGTATGCGTGTATTCTTATTACCCAGGATTTGCTAGAAACACTAATTAGGTGCCATCTTGATACAGCACATCAGTGAGGTGCACTCCCCACTTGCTCTCGCACACAGACAAAAGCGTAGTGTACGGCGCAGCGTGGGCAAGGAGAGAGAATACCCTGTAGTCAGTACAGTGCGACAAGGGTGATGGAATGGACAGCCATTTACCTGAAG
>NC_087161.1:20753522-20758522 GCF_035594125.1 Scylla paramamosain
ATATATATATATATATATATATATATATATATATATATATATATATATATATATATATATATATATATATATATATATATATATATATATATATATATATATATATATATATATATATGCGTGTATGTATGTATGGATGAATGGATGGATGAATGGATGGGTGTATATTTCCCTCGAACAAATAAAACAACAAAAAGAAGCCCGGGAAAGCCATCATACTTACGGAATGTGTTTGATGATGTGCACGATGGACTCTTCCTAGAGAGAGAGAGAGAGAGAGAGAGAGAGAGAGAGAGAGAGAGAGAGAGAGAGAGAGAGAGAGAGAGAGAGAGAGAGAGAGAGAGAGAGAGAGAGAGAGAGAGAGAGAGAAACAATATATTCCTTATGCATTTTCAATATATTTATCATCTATTTATCTATCTTTCCACCTATCTGTTATAAATTATTTCATAACACGTCTAATAACACTCACTGAGCTGGTGGTTTTGCTGGTGCTGTCGATGCTGTATGTGTCATCGTACGATTTCTGAAAACGTCGAACACAGTAACAATGACTGACATCAAAGGTTATAAGATGCGCGTATATCAGTTACTTTCTTTAGTCATCATGAGACAAGGAAAGGGGAAGGGAACGTCATTAGGCGAGTGTGACATTTAGAGAGAGAGAGAGAGAGAGAGAGAGAGAGAGAGAGAGAGAGAGAG
This sequence comes from Scylla paramamosain, assembly GCF_035594125.1. Lineage (NCBI taxonomy): Eukaryota > Metazoa > Arthropoda > Malacostraca > Decapoda > Portunidae > Scylla > Scylla paramamosain. The sequence continues at coordinate 20,754,225 of NC_087161.1, forward strand.
AGAGAGAGAGAGAGAGAGAGAGAGAGAGAGAGAGAGAGAGTGGGACTCCGAAAACTTTTACGTTTCATGTTATTGTGTGCCAAAATTTTTTAAATTTATCTCTTCTTCTTTTTCCTCGTCCTCCTCCTTCTCCTCGTACTTTTCTTTTAATGTCACTTGGACGATGAAAACAAACGCCTCCAGAGTTTTCTTTTAATCAAAAGTGACTGTTGTGAAAAGAGACCATTGGTTTTCTTCTCATCAATACTGGAAGAGATGGCGAGCGTTTGGCGTTCACTTTGATTTCCAATGAATCTTGTAATTATTCCAGCCAGCGTCTTTACATACACACACACACACACACACACACACACACACACACACACACACCTCGGGAGAAGGCAGTAGGCACCTGCGTAAACGATAATTACTCCCAGTGAGGTCTAAAGCACTGGATCAGGGGGTGCTGTAAATTTATCATTAAACCCAGCTGTGACCTCACTGAATGTTTCTCTTTGTGTCTCACAACACAAGGGGGCAGTCACAGCCTGCCCTCTAAAGACAGCTCTCTTCGTTCACACAAAGCTACAAGCACCTGATTACACACACACCCTTCACTCAAAATTCAAAATCATAGCGACTCCTACACCAGCCTCGGAGTCCCCATCTGGGGAGGGGACCACAAATGTCCCCAGGTCGGACTGCTCTTCTGGTATCGACCCTAAGTGTCTTGACACCCCCCTCAACTTTTTCTTCATTAACTTCTGCAACATTCGCCGTCTTAGATTTAATTTTCAATCTGTAGAACATCACCTCTCCTCTACTAAACCTCATCTTCTTTTCCTCACTGAAACACAAGTGTCTGAGGCAACTGACAGTAGCCCCTTTTCTGTTCCCTCCTATTTTCTCTATCCTCATTTTCAATCCAAAGCTGGATCTTGCGTTTATGTACGCAATGACTTAACCTGCTCTCGTGCCCATGCTCTTGAATCTTCCGAGTTTTCCATCATCTAGCTACGACTACAGAGTCACTCTCAAACTAAATTTATCTGTGCTGTATATCTCTTACCTAACTCCTCTGACTATAAGAAATTCTTTGACTACTTAACTTCCAGAGTGAGCACATTCTGACTCTTCCCTTTTGCAGAGATTTTGGAGACTTCAGTATTCACCACCAGCCTTGGCTTTCCTCTCCCTTCACTGACCATCCTGGTGAACTAGCCTTCAACATTGCTATCCTCCATGACCTAGAGCAATTGGTGCAACACCCTACTCGTATTCCTGACCGTCTTGGAGATACATCCAACATTCTTGACCTTTTCCTAACCTCTAATCCTGCTTATGCTGTTACCCTATCTTCGCCGTTGGGATCCTCTGATCACAATCACGTATCTTTATCTTGTCCTATCGCTCCAATACCTCCTCAGGATTCCCCTAAGCGGAGATGCCTCTGGCGTTTTGCCTCTGCTAGTTGGGGGAACCTGAAAAGGTATTTTGCTGATTTTCCTTGGAATGACTACTGCTTCCGTGACAGAGACCCGTCTCTGTGTGCCGAGCACATAACAGAGTCGATAGTGTCTGGCATGGAGGCGTACATCCCTCACTCTTTTTCTTGACCTAAACCTTCCAAACCTTGGTTTAACACAGCCAGTTCTCGTGCTATACATGATAGATAGGTGGCCCACAAAAGATACTTGAACCTTCCATCACCAGAAACTCATGCACTTTATATTTCTGTTCTGAATCATGCCAAGTCTGTTCTCCAGCTAGCCAAAAACAATTTAATTAATAGAAAGTGTCAAAATCTTGCAAGATCTAACCCTCCTCGTGGCTTCTGGCATCTAGCCAAAAACATCTCCAATAACTTTGCTTCTTCTTTTTCCCTCTTTTATTTGAACCAGATGGCACCACTGGTATCACATCTATCTCTAAAGCTGAACTCTTCGCTCAGACCTTTGCTAAAAACTATACCTTGGACGATTCAGGGGTTGTTCTTCCCTCTCCCCCACCCTCTGACTACTTCATGCTACCTATTAAAATTCTACACAATGATGTTTTCCATGCCCTCGCTGGCCTAAACCCTCAGAGGGCTTATGGACCAGATGGGGTCCCTCCCATTGTTCTCCGAAACTGCGCTTCTGTGCTTGCACCTTGCCTAGTCAAACTCTTTCAACTTCGTCTGTCAACATCTACCTTTCCTTCTTGCAGGAAGTTTGCCTACATTCAGCTTGTTCCTAAAAAGAGTTACCGTTCTAATCCCTCAAACTACCGTCATATTGTTTTAATTTCCTGCCTATCTAAAGTTTTTTAATCTATCCTCAACAGGAAGATTCTTAAACATCTATCACTTCACAACCTTCTATCTGATTGCCAGTATGGGTTCTGTCAAGGCCACTCCACTGGTGACCTTCTGGCTTTCCTTACCGAGTCTTGTTCATCCTCTTTTAGAGATTTTGGTGAAACTTTTGCTGTTGCCTTAGACATATCAAAAGCTATCGATAGAGTCTGGCACAAAGCTTTGATTTCCAAACTACCCTCCTACAGCTTCTATCCTTCTCTTTGTAACTTTATCTTAAGTTTCCTTTCTGACCGTTCTATTGCTGCTGTGTTAGACGGTCACTGTTCTCCTAAATATATTAACAATGGTGTTCCTCAGGATTCTGTCCTGTCACCCACTCTCTCCCTATTATTCATTAATGATCTTTTAAACCAAACTTCTTGCCCTATCCACTCCTACGTTGATGATACCACCCTGCACTTTTCCACGTCTTTTCATGGACGTCCAACCCTTCAGGAAGTAAACAGTTCACGCAGGGAAGCCACAGAACGTATGACTTCTGATCTCTCTAAAATTTCTGATTGGGGCAGAGCAAACTTAGTATTGCTCAATGCCTTAAAAACTCAATTCCTCCATCTATCATCTCGATACAATCTTCCAGACAACTATCCCCTCTTCTTCAGTGACACTCAGCTGGCACCCCCTCATCTACACTGAACATCCTCGGTCTGTCCTTTTCTTATAATCTAAACTGGAAATTTCACATCTCATCTCTAGCTAAAACAGCTTTTATGAAGTTAGGTGTTCTGAGACGTCTCCGGTAGTTTTTCTCATCCCCCAGCTGCTAACTCTGTATAAGGGCCTTATCCGTCCATGTATGGAGTATGCTTTACATGTCTGGGGGGTTCCACTTATACCGCTCTTTTAGACTGGGTGGAATCAAAAGCTTTTTGTCTCATCAACTCCTCTTCTCTAACTGACTGTCTTCAGCCTCTTTCTCATCGCCGGAATGTTGAATCTCTTGCCATCTTCTACCGCTATTTTCATGCTAACTGCTCTTCTGCTCTTGTTAACTCCATGCCTCCCCTTCTTCCCGAGGCCTCGCTGCACAAGACTTTCTTCCTTCTCTCACCCCTATTCTGTCCACCTCTTTAACGTAAGAGTTAACCAGCATTCCCAATCATTCATCCCGTTCTCTGGTAAACTCTGAAATTCCCTTCCTGCTTCAGCATTTTCACCTTCCTATGACCTGAACTCCTTCAAGAGGGAGATTTCAAGACACTTATCCTTCAATTTTTGACCACCACTTCAGACCCTTTTCGGGCATCTCATTGAGCATTTTTTTTTTTTTATTAGATTTTTGTTGCCCTTGACCGGTGTCCCCCCTACATAACACACACACACACACACACACACACACACACACACACACACACACACACACACACACACACACACACACACACACACACACATACACACACACAAAGCAGTATGAGTACTTGATGTTCGCGGGTGTTCGTTAGTGTTGCTGCAGTGGTCTAGCGATGCGTTATGTCCCACCTGTAGTACCAGCTGCCTGTTGTGCCTAACTTGCACTGCAGCACAAGAGTAACGTCACGCACAACTGACCATTTCACTCCTTCTGCCTGAATCTGGTGTGCAGGAACAAAAACTATGCATTTGTTGTTACCTGCATGTCTTCGAACTGCAGGAACCTGTTGTCTTGGTACTGGATGATGAGTTCCACGTCCTTGGCGTAGGCTGACACGGCAAAGTTGTCACAGATCCTCTTGATTCTCTCCCTGGAGCGCAGCTCGTGGCCTGGCTGTACCGCCAGCGTGTGGATGTAAAAGTCGGCAGGATTGAAAGTGGAGGGACACTTGTGGCCCAGCCTGGGAGGAAGGGATGCGCTTAGTGTGGCGTGGGAGAGGCAGTGATGACAGGTAAGGCTGTACAGGTTTTTAGAACGTCCACAAAAATGATACCAGATTGAGAGAAGACAGTATTTCGGAGAAGATGAACTGGGGAAGGCATGCAG
>NC_087161.1:20766022-20786022 GCF_035594125.1 Scylla paramamosain
GTGTGTGTGTGTGTGTGTGTGTGTGTGTGTGTGTGTGTGTGTGTGTGTGTGTGTGTGTGTGTGTGTGTGTGTGTGTTAGTGTGTGTGTGTGTGTGTGTGTGTGTGTGTTAGTGTGTGTGTGTGTGTGTGTGTGTGTGTGTGTGTGTGTGTGTGTGTGTGTGTGTGTGTGTGTGTGTGTGTGTGTGTGTGTGTGTGTGTGTGTGTGTGTGTGTGTGTGTTTGTGTGTGTGTGTGTGTGTTTGTGTTTGTGTGTGTGTGCACAGACAGATGGAAGACACACAAATGGATAGATAGATAGAATACATAAATTGCTGCTATGGTAGATGGTCACTGTTCTCCTAAATCTATTAACAATGGTGTTCCTCAAGGTTCTGTCCTGTCACCCAGTCTCTTCCTATTATTTATCAATGATCTTCTAAACCAAACTTCTTGTCTTATCCACTCATACGCTCATGATACCACCCTGCATTTTTCCACGTCTTTTGGTAAACATCCAACCCTTCAGGAAAAAAACAACTCACGGAGGAAAGGCACAGAACGCCTGACTTCTGATCTCTCTAAAATTTCTGATTGGGGCAGAGCAAACTTGGATTGTTCAATGCCTCAAAAACTCAATTCCTCCATTTATCAACTCGACACAATCTTCCAGATAATTATCCCCTCTTCTTCAATGACACTCAAATGTCCCCCTTTTCTACACTGAACATCCTCGGTCTGTCCTTTACTTATAATCTAAACTGGAAACTTCACATCTCATCTTTAACTAAAACAGCTTCTATGAAGTTATGCATTCTGAGACGTCTCCGCCAGTTTTTCTCACCTTTTCAGCTGCTAACTCTGTACAGGGGCCTTATCCGTCCATGTACGGAGTATGCTTCATATGTCTGGTGGGGGGGGGTTTTCCACTCATACCGCTCTTCTAGACAGGGTGGAATCAAAAGCTTTTCGTCCCATTAACTCCTCTCCTGTAACTGACTGTCTTCAGCCTCTTTCTCATCGCCGCAATGTTGCATGGCTTGCTATCTTTTGTCTCTATTTTCATGCTAACTGTTGTTCTGCTCTTGCTAACTGCATGCCTCCCCTCCTCCCGCGGCCTCGCTGCACAAGACTTCCTTCTTTCTCTCACCCCTATTCTGTCCACCTATCTAATGCAAGATTTAACCAGCATTCTCAGTCATTCATCTCTTTCTCCGTTAAACTCTGTAATACCCTGCCTGCTTCTGTATTTCTACCTTCCTATGACTTGAACTTCAAAAGGGAGGTTTCAAGACACTTATCCTTCATTTTTTTTACTACCGCTTTGGACCGTATTCAGGGACTGGCATCTCAGTGGGCTTTTTTTTTTTTTTTTCAATGTTTTTCTGTTGCCCTTAGCCGGTGTCCCTCCTACATTAAAAAAAAAAAAAATAGATATAGGTATATAATTCTGTGTTTCTTCCTAGGTAATAAATCTTCATTTTAAACATAAATCCTAGTTAATAAATCTTCATTTTAAACCTAAATCATCCATGTGTGTGTATTGATGATGGTTCTTATTCTCACACAGATACTGCTGCTTCCAGCCAGACCTTATCGTTAGTGATGTCAGAGGGACCACCTGACGCTCGTTCGCTCACGCCTACACCAACACCGACACTCAAACAAGCGGCCTCATCATCTCTCGAACAAACGGCGCGGCATCATCAGTCCACCCACACGCCTCCGCACACAGCTGCACATCCACACACACATACAGTGGTCGCTACAACTCAACAGTAACATTCCCTTATTCCATTTAGCCTTCTAAGGTTCGTACTCGCTCAGGCGTAAAGGTTTTCCCTGATGAATGAGCAGATGCTGTTCTAAATTAAGAAGAGGACGTGGTGAGGCTGTGTGAAATATTAAATTAAATGATCCGTAGGCTGCCACTGAAAGGATTTAGTTGGCCATCATAAGTCCAGCGAATTACCCCGAAGACGGCAGGTGGATTGCACTGCCACAAGAACAACAAAATGGAAGCAGGATGAAACTGGTACCATTTAAAAGGTAAAACCGTCAAGTTTCCTTCTGTTAATTTTGGCAACCATCAACGACGCTGTGCTAGGTCGCTTTTGGCAAGAAATGAACTAGGTATCATTGGATGTGTCATGTAACCCGCGCCGCACACATTGAAAATCTGTAAAAAAAAAAGTTAAATAAAAATAATTTCTTGCATTTTTTAGCTCAGCTTTTTTTTTTTTTTTTTTTTAGTATAGAAACTTCTAAATATTAGCTTTCAGGAAATATAAATTGTGTTTTGATATCCTTCATAGTTATTAAGATATAAGGTGTCGTAATGTGACATATACTTTTGAAACACCCTGTACATTATAGAGAAAAGCTATTGAGAATAGTCAGTAGTAAGTTGTAGGTGATATTGAATATTCATTGAATAATAAATGAAATGTAAATAGAAAGTTCATATATATATATATATATATATATATATATATATATATATATATATATATATATATATATATATATATATATATATATATATATATATATATATATATATATATATATATATATATATATATATATATATATATATATATATATATATATATATGGAGCATTCCACCGCATATCTCCTGTTTCTTTGGTTAATTTATTTAATCTATCTGTATATTTATTTCATCACTCCTCATCACAACGATATAGATATCCATCCTTCTTCTTATGCTTTTTGTGGCTCTCTATCGATTTGTATCCTCCTATTCTTACTAATTGTCCTCTACTTTCTTCTTTCATTTGCACACCGCCTCAGCATAACCAACATAATACAGACCGAAGGGCATACTGTAATTCTAGCCATGCTGTGCAACATTATTTACTCTACGGTTTTCCATTTGCATACAAATATTAACAGGCTATCTAAATATATCTATCTACTTGTATATATATATATATATATATATATATATATATATATATATATATATATATATATATATATATATATATATATATATATATATATATATATATATATATATATATATATATATATATATATATATATATATATATATATATATATATATATATATATATATATATATATATATATATATATATATATATATATATATATATATATATATATATATATATATATATATATATATATATATATATATATGTATATATATATATATATATATATATATATATATATATATATATATATATATATATATATATATATATATATATATATATATATATATATATATATATATACAAGTAGATAGATATATTTAGATAGCCTGTGAATATTTGTATGCAAATGGAAAACCGTAGAGTAAATAATGTTGCACAGCATGGCTAGAATTACAGTATGCCCTTCGGTCTGTATTATGTTGGTTATGCTGAGGCGGTGTGCAAATGAAAGAAGAAAGTAGAGGACAATTAGTAAGAATAGGAGGATACAAATCGATAGAGAGCCACAAAAAGCATAAGAAGAAGGATGGATATCTATATCGTTATGATAAGGAGTGATAAAATAAATATACAGATAGATTAAATAAATTAACCAAAGAAACAGGAGATATGCGGTGGAATGCTCCACTCATGAGTCTGTGAATACATTTCATTGATACGGGTTGAGTTGAGAAGGAACACTCAGTGTAAAAGACCATACGAGCAGAGTTGGGAAAGAACGCTCAGACAATGTAAAATGAGAAATGCTACTTGTGGTGTGACTGCTGAGCACTGCGGTGCAACCCACGGCATGCAGCACCGAGGTGCAGACAGCGGCACGCAACACTGAGCTGCAGACAGCGGCAATCAACACTGAGGTGCAGACAGCAGCATGCAGCACTCTGGTGTAGACAGTGGTATGCAGCACTGAGGTGCAGACAACAGCACGCAGCACTGAGGTGCTGACAGTGGTATGCAGCACTGAAGTGCTGACAGTGGTATGCAGCACTGAGGTGCTGACAACGGCACGCAGCACTGAGGTGCAGACAACGGCACGTATCACTGAGATGCTGACAGAGATATGCAGCACTGAGGTGCAGACAGTGGTATGCAGCACTGAGGTGCTGACAGTTTTATGGAGCACTGAGATGCTGACAGTGGTATACAGCACTGAGGTGCTGACAGTGGTATGCAGCACTGAGGTGATGACAGTGGTATGCAGCACTGAGGTGCTGACAGTGGTATGCAGCACTGAGGTACTGACAGTAGTATGCAGCACTGAGGTGATGACAGTGGTATGCAGCACTGAGGTGATGACAGTGGTATGCAGCACTGAGGTGCTGACAATGGTATGCAGCACTGAGGTTCAGACATTAGTATGCAGCACTGAGATGATGACAGTGGTATGCAGCACTGAGGTGCTGACAGTGGTATGCAGCACTGAGGTGATGACAGTAGTATGCAGCACTGAGGTGATGACAGTGGTATGCAGCACTGATGTGCAGACAACAGCACACAGCACTGAGGTGCAGACAGTGGTATGCAGCACTGAGGTGCCAACAATTGCACGCAGCACTGAAGTTCAGACAACAGAACGCAACAATGAGGTGCTGACAGTGGCATGCAGCACTGAGGTGCTGACAGTGGCATGCAGCACTGAGGTGCAGACAACGACATGCAGCACTGAGGTGCAGACAATGACATGCAGCACTGAGGTGCAGACAACGACATGCAGCACTGAGGTGCAGACAACGACATGCAGCACTGAGGTGCAGACAACGACATGCAGCACTGAGGTGCAGACAACGACATGCAGCACTGAGGTGCAGACAACGACATGCAGCACTGAGGTGCAGACAACGACATGCAGCACTGAGGTGCAGACAATGACATGCAGCACTGAGGTGCAGACAACGACATGCAGCACTGAGGTGCAGACAACGACATGCAGCACTGATGTGCAGACAACGACATGCAGCACTGAGGTGCAGACAACGACATGCAGCACTGAGGTGCAGACAACGACATGCAGCACTGAGGTGCAGACAATGACACGCAGCACTGAGGTGCTGACAGTGGTATGCAGCACTGAGGTGCAGACAACGACATGCAGCACTGAGGTGCAGACAATGACATGCAGCACTGAGGTGCAGACAGTGACATGCAGCACTGAGGTGCAGACAATGACACGCACCACTGAGGTGCTGACAGTGGTATGCAGCACTGAGGTGCTGACAGTGGTATGCAGCACTGAGGTGCTGACAGTGGTATGCAGCACTGAGGTGTAGCCAGCGGCACGCAACACTGAGGTGCTGACAGTGGTATGCAGCACCTAAGTGATGACAGTGGTATACAGCACTGAGGTGCAGACAGCGGTACGCAGCACTGAGGTGCAGACAGCGGCGCGCAGCATTGAGGTGCAGGCAGCATTATGTAGCACGCAGCACTGGGGTGCAGGCAGCGGTATGCAACACGCAGCACTGAGATGCAGGCAGTGATATAAGGTACATGCAAAGTTTCCATTTATTTAGAAATAAACTACAATTCTGGTAAGTTTACTGAATTACTTTAGATATTTGGTTACTAAGCAAAAAATACGAAAAATTCCAGGTTATTTAGCATAAAAATACGAAAAAATTGGTATTTTGCAGAAACAGACAATCTACTCTGTTAGTTTACAAAATAGCAAAATGATCACACTAATTAGAGAGAGAGAGAGAGAGAGAGAGTGTGTGTGTGTGTATGTGTGTGTATCATTCACCTATGGTAGTCTACTGGTCACCCACGACGGAAAGAGTTCAGAGTTCATAATGACCGATTTATGGGTGGGACTGAGACCACTCACACCACACACCGGGACAATGAGGCCATAACCCCTCGGGTTACATCCCGCACCTACTTGCTTCTAGATGAAAAGGGGCCTCACATTAAGAGACTCGCTCTTTTGCCTGTGTGTGTGTGTGTGTGTGTGTGTGTGTGTGTTGCTTTGGCTGATCGAGCACTACTGAAGGTCAAACAAAGGATAGTATACTACTGGTTGTAATCAGCTGAACTATAGTTTTCTCTTAAGTGTGATGGATATTCATTGACCTTGATGTGATGGAGTCACACGACTCTGCAGGCCCGAGGCTGCAGAGGCTGCGTCCCGCCTTCTCAGCGTTACGGATCTTTGCACTGTGCTGTTGATTTGTGAGTAATATTCCAACTATGGATGGTGTTACCGCCGAGCGGGTGAAAGACCGCCGAGCGGATGAAAGTTGTTGTTGTTGAGCATGAATATGCTAAATAATATGATCTGTGTTATGAGAGTTGAAGTGAACTAGTATATGAAGCATGGGTAACACTACGGAAACTAAGTCATCAGAGTAGAGATTACAGAAACTGAATTCATTATAGTTAATCACAGTAGTGAAGATGTGTGAGAGGAACTAGCTGTGGAGAGCTTAGCTGCAGAGAGGTAGTTAGAGTTGTGTTTACGTGGTAAAGTTGATGACATGGCACGAAGGGTAGATAAGACACCGAGGGATCTCTGTAGAGGAATGAGTCACCCAGGAACTATTGCTGACCTAAGGGTAAGACGGGCAGGTGTGCCGAGGGCCAGCAGGAACGAAGCCCGGAGAGACAGATTCCTTTGTACCGCCACCGAGTTAGGGTGTGACTACTCAAGGAAAGATCGGAGTTCTGCAATACAGACGCAGGTGTTGCTTGGTGACAGGCCTCCTTAAGACCCCAAACACGTGAGTGCCACATCTGTATTACGAGAGGTTGATTGCCCTAATTAGCATAATCCATAATTAGTGATACGTTATGTTGATACAGTATGTAATAGTTTGTAGTGCTACGAACGTCTTATGTTTATTATGTATGTCTTCAGGTTTGACCGAATGCAATAAACGATTCGCGTCACCGTGTGGGTCTAAAATCCTTTAGCTGCCTCCGGGGAGCTACTGATGGAATTAAAGAAAAGCACTGACTTAGCGCTGGCTGAAGAACAGGAAAAGAAATCATGTAATGTATCGGGCTTGGTGAAAAAGCGTGAACACTAGAGAATTGTTAATCGAATGAAAGAACTTGAAAAATCTGAAGTGAAGAATAAAAAATATTATCAGCCTTTATAAAAATATGATATAATGGAAGGCCCAACAGCTCAAAAGTTTGTTAAAAGATAACCTGAGTTTAGTTATGCTTGTGCTGAATATCTGCTTGATACAAAGCTACCCATCTTGCTAACGGACATGGGGAGAAGGAATATTCTTTTTAAAGTCTTAACTGAAAGATATGCAAATAAAGCTACAGATAGAATAAAAGTATACCTGTAGTTCTGTGAAGAATGTCAAATAAAAAAAAAAAGTGTCCGGAAGTCTTTGGGTTTGGTCAAGCCAATCCTCTTGCACATCAAAAATTCAAGGTGCCAGGTATGGAAAATACATCATCATCATCATCATCGTCATCATCATCATCATTATTATTATCATTATTGTCATTATCATTATATCAGTGGTACTGAATAGTGAATAATGAAATTGATTATTAAGATAAAAAGAATTAAATAGTATTAGTAAATTAGTGTTTGTATATTGCAGGTCACCTTGTTTGACATGCAGAGTAAGACGTGGAGTATCGGTTCATCTTGAATTATCGAGATCACATGACAAACTTCGTATGCCTTCAGTGTCTTCTGGAGACGAAGACTGGTGAGGAGGTCGCTTACTACTTGGTGGACATGTTCTGGGACAAAGGTGTTCCTCATATACTATAGTCTGGCAATGGTCGAGAGTTTTCCAAGAAGACAGGTTCAGCTTTGTTTGGGAGTCTACTGTATAATCATAATTGATAAATATAAACAAATGAATCGATCAATGAAAGTTTTTGCCTTGTAATCGACGTTCATTACAAGTAGTCGATTACGCCCGCCACAAAAAATATCAGCCTATTCAGATTTTAATGCTCTCCTTTACTTTTTTTTTATTTAGTTAATTACAGAAGTCTTCGTCCTGGGGCCAGTGCAAATCATATATTGTGTATTTTTATTTTCTTAATTTTCCTTTATTTTGTTATAAGTTAGCATTACGTATTCTCGTATCCATTATATTTTTTTTTAATTATATATATTTTATGGTATAATTGTGAATATTAAGAGTCTTAATATTGGTGCCCTGTATGCCTATTACGTATGGTAACCCTGGCCCACAGTAGAGCTTTTTGTTCCCTGCAGTAGGGAAGGAGCACGCCCAGCCACCCACTCCACTGAGGTCACCGCTGGGATGGAAATGAGGCATATTTATTCAAGAGGAAAATATATGAATAGCAGGCGAGAGAAGAATGAAGAGCACGGCAGGACTATCCTCTGTCATTCCCATTGAAAACGCAAGTTGGTCTTACTTTTTATAAGATCATTGAACATGTTGTGACTGGAAATTACTGCTTTTACAGTGCCAGTGTGAAAGAGATGCAGGTATATGTGTGACAGGTGAGAGAGAGAGAGAGAGAGAGAGAGAGAGAGAGAGAGAGAGAGAGAGAGAGAGAGAGAGAGAGAGAGAGAGAGAGAGAGAGAGAGAGAGAGAGAGAGAATCTTTGCCTTATCTTGATTCATTTTTATTTTGTAGCTGATTAAGCATTATTTCCACTATAGAAATATGATTAGAATAGGAGGAAAGTAATAGCCTTGCCTGTCCCCTTCCTCCTGTCCATCCAGGCAGATGATCCTCATTGTCAACCACTTAGTATTGTCCCCCCCCCTCTCTCTCTCTCTCTCTCTCTCTCTCTCTCTCTCTCTCTCTCTCTCTCTCTCTCTCTCTCTCTCTCTCTCTCTCTCTCTCTCTCTCTCAAGATTTTCAAGATTCGCCGGAAGAGGATGGGGAGGTACATGTAATTGTAACAGCTGAGGTGTGGAGCTGGTGATAGACTACATGACAGGTTTGCTATACATTAAGATGGGAAAAATACTGTGGCAAAACTAAGTTTCCGAAAAGATTCCAGAATCGGAGATAAATGTAGAGTAACATTCATTGTGATTTTTTTTCCCTCATGTAAAGGAGACTAGGCAAAGATTACGAGAAAAAAAAAAGAGAGAAAAACCTAATTCCTTAACTAAACATCCTACAAAGAGTGTATATATATATATATATATATATATATATATATATATATATATATATATATATATATATATATATATATATATATATATATATATATATATATATATATATATATATATATATATATATATATATATATATATATATATATATATATTATATATATATATATTTTTTTTTTTTTTTTATGTATGAGTGACACTGGCTAAGGGCAACAAAAATCTAATAAAAAAAAAATGCCCACTGAAATGCCAGTCCCATAAAAGGGTCAAAGCAGTGGTCAAAAATTGATGGATAAGTGTCTTGAAACCTCCCTCTTGAAGGAATTCAAGTCATAGGAAGGTGGAAATACAGAAGCAGGCAGGGAGTTCCAGAGTTTACCAGAGAAAGGGATGAATGATTGAGAATATTGGTTAACTCTTGTGTTAGAGAGGTGGACAGAATAGGGGTGAGAGAAAGAAGAAAGTCTTGTGCAGCGAGGCCGCGGAAGGAGGGGAGGCATGCAGTTAGCAAGATCAGAAGAGCAGTTAGCATGAAAATAGCGGTAGAAGACAGCTAGATATGCAACATTGCGGCGGTGAGAGAGAGGCTGAAGACAGTCAGTTAGAGGAGAGGAGTTGATGAGACGAAAAGCTTTTGATTCCACCCTGTCTAGAAGAGCAGTATGAGTGGAACCCCCCCAGACATGTGAAGCATACTCCATACATGGACGGATAAGGCCCTTGTATAGAGTTAACAGCTGGGGGGGTGAGAAAAACTGGCGGAGACGTCTCAGAACACCTAACTTCATAGAAGCTGTTTTAGCTAGAGATGAGATGTGAAGTTTCCAGTTCAGATTATAAGAAAAGAACAGACCGAGGATGTTCAGTGTAGAAGAGGGGGACAGTTGAGTGTCATTGAAGAAGAGGGGATAGTTGTCTGGAAGGTTGTGTCGAGTTGATAGATGGAGGAATTGAGTTTTTGAGGCATTGAACAATACCAAGTTTGCTCTGCCCCATTCAGAAATTTTAGAAAGATCAGAAGTCAGGCGTTCTGTGGCTTCCCTGCGTGAACTGTTTACCTCCTGAAGGGTTGGACGTCTATGAAAAGACGTGGAAAAGTGCAGGATGGTATCATCAGCGTAGGAGTGGATAGGACAAGAAGTTTGGTTTAGAAGATCATTAATGAATAATAAGAAGAGAGTGGGTGACAGGACAGAACCCTGAGGAACACCACTGTTAATAGATTTAGGAGAAGAACAGTGACCGTCTACCACAGCAGCAATAGAACGGTCAGAAAGGAAACTTGAGATGAAGTTACAGAGAGAAGGATAGAAACCGTAGGAGGGTAGTTTGGAAATCAAAGCTTCAAAGCTTTGCTTTGATTTCCAGCTTTCATATATATATATATATATATATATATATATATATATATATATATATATATATATATATATATATATATATATATATATATATATATATATATATATATATATATATATATATATATATATATATATATATATATATATATATATATATATATATATATGTGTGTGTGTGTATGCGTGTGTGTGTGTGTGTTTGTGTATATGTGTGTGTTAATGGTTGTATTGTGCGCAGATGTGCTGTTAGACCACCACCATCATGTTGTTAGTGCATTGTCAAAGGGCTAAATTTGATGAAGTGAGATCGGTAAGAAGTCCTCACTTCCATTTTTATTAAATCTTTATCGGGGTTGTTACCTTCGTATACAGACAAATATCTTACAGAGTTTGAGTTACACTCTGGGAATGTTGAGAGAAGGGTGACCACCTGTTCCTTAAAATACGAAATAGTTCGATGTTGAAGAGGAAATTTTAGCGTTCTGTTTTGTCATTTGTTCCGTATTTGACTGTCTCATATCTGAAGGGTCGTGCGGAAGACATTCAAATTATATTTCTACATTACAAATAGCGCTTTTTTTTTTTTCTTTTTTTATAGCACGAAAGATTCTCTTGTCAAACATGTGTCAGATACGCGTCGCGATGTAACTCACCTCCATATATATATATATATATATATATATATATATATATATATATATATATATATATATATATATATATATATATATATATATATATATATATATATATATATATATATTCATATATTATTATTATTTTGTTATTGTTGTTGTTGCAAGATCTTAAGTTTGTCCTAAACAAGATCCATTGATCTGTAGCAGATCAAAAAGCATATCTCTTAAGAGAAGATTGCCACATAATTGACATAAATGTGAAGGTCTTCATTACATTGAAGGCTTCCTTCACATGTGGCATTCTTTTCCTTAGACATTTTAATTTGCAAGTGGGAGGGTCCCAACCACATCTTGCTTCAGTAGTGGCTAATTAGACTGCAAAAAAAAAGGTAATATTTTTTGTGCCTGTTCTCTGCATGTTAGTCATTCACTGAAGTGATAATCCAGAGGAACTGCTAGTCTCTAAAAAACTGTTTGCATGAGAGGACTAATGGGTGGAGATAGTATTACACCAGGGGGGTTCTTTTGTCTCAAAAACAGGTATGTCTTTCATCAAATCCAGTGTCTTGTCACTATTTGTCAATTGGTCTGAGAGGCCTTATGAACCTCCTTAGATACCTAAACAGACAATAGTAGAAGTAAAACACTTCACTACTGACCCCATGCCTGTAGTGCTTTTTTTTTATTATTATTAAAAGGGGGAGAAGAAGAAGAAAGCTTGCTAGGGGAAAGTGGGTGGGAAGAGAAGGGGTGAAATAAAGTAAAAGAAAAAATAGATAGTGGGCTTGACCACTTTGCTAATTTCTATTTTTATTTTTGGTTGTATTTTTCATTTAACTATAGTCTTGAGGTATATTGTTATTTCAGAACAGTTAACACATACACCTCACTCACACACTCACTCGTATCACAAATGCATAGGTAGAACCGCAGCTCTCCCTAAAACGCAGACTCTCAAGGGAGGTATATCTATCATAATACCAGAGAGAGAGAGAGAGAGAGAAAACTTATAAATTGCCCCTTCTTATCTTACTGTAACAACCTTCCCTTGGAGAAACACAACTAAGCCTTAATGATTTAAACCACCATGTGCTGTGACCCCGAGATGAGTACTAACTCTGAATTAAGTTCAGCTTATACAGAAATATACAATATCTACCTTATGTTCCTTGAAAATTAACAAACATTTTTTTTAATGAAAAACAAAAGTTGGTACATAAGATATTTTACATTGTTTATAGAAGACATAGCAAAGTTGTAATAGTAAGGTGATAGATCAAGTTTGATAATACATGGAAACAAACATAGAGTTGGGTGGATAGGATATTTAGGAATTAACAAATTATGTCAAAAGTTAGAATAAGGGATAAAGATCACCTGTAGTGCAGTGCCCTGTCACTTTTAATTAATAGATGTGTAAAACAAGTCACTGAGGCAGTGGGTATACTCAAAGGAAACATGAGGCCTCCATCAGAGGCCAGAAATTAAGTTGGTAAATAATTCATGTCCAACAATTTATGAATGTATGACGATGAAACTTATTGATTTTATATTCCTTTACATATTTTTTTATTTTTTTTTTTTTTTTAATATAAGGGTATGTTTATTGGTCACTAGGACATGTTTTATGGAAGAAATCTAAGATCTTATAACATCACCTGATAATTCATGAAGCTAAGATTAAAATTTTGTGGGGTAGTGTATATACTGCATCAAATATACATTTGCCAAGAGTGAATTAAACATTTATATATATATATATATATATATATATATATATATATATATATATATATATATATATATATATATATATATATATATATATATATATATATATATATATATATATATATATATATATATATATTCATTAATTTGAAGGGGTTCATAGAGCAGCAGCAGAAATAGACATAATGATGCACATTAGGATTGTCAGTACATGATTTTTATTTAAAGTTGATGAGTGTAGACAACTGTATACTTTCTAGCTGCTAGTACAAAGCTACTGAAAAAATGTGGAGATAGGTAAGTAGGTGTAACTATGCATTTTTACAACTATTAATACACAGTTCTGAGTGTATTAATGCTAGAGGTTTGCTCAATTACAAACTAGTAACTGTTACTTGTACATTTATTGGTTAATGTTAAAGTTGAGATCAAGAGGGAGAAGCATACTCGTACAAGGAAACATCTCACTGCCTTTATATAGTGCCATACACCATGGTACTCTAGTCAGAGAGGGGAACATGCAAGACCCACCGCAGTTTGTCTTGCATGTTGATGACCTTCAGCTGCAACAAATAGACTAAGATCACCTAGGGATTGGTCTGAATACAGTGTTAGCTTGTGTTGCCTTATACTGAGAACAGTATTACCTCATCACTTCACTTACATGTGGGTATTAAGGAACTAAAGTTTGTCACTATGCCTGGCTCAAAAGAAATATTGGTTTAGCTCATATTCTCTGCCATACAAGTGTTTTTTCTTTGAAGAAAATAGTATGGTTTACATAGACCTATTACCACACATTAATGACTTGTCCAAGCCACAACCAGTAAGATTTGTCTATAGTGTAAATAATTGTACCTGACATTTCAATGATAATCATGTAATATAAATATTTTACACCAGTATTGGGTCAAGGGATATGGTTTTTATCATTTAGTAGTTGCTGTCACAGTAATTTTGTTTCATGAAGATATGCAAACATGGTAACACTGTCACAAGTATTCCTGTCTTGTTTTAAAACATTGCAAGTTGACTTTGTATTCCTCATAAAAGTCATATTTACTTATAAAGTGCTGGATTATTTACATACAAATAAATCAGTATCTTACAAAATAATTAAAGAAAGGCTTTGGTAGGAATGCAAAGTTGATTTGTTGCACACTGATAAAAAAAAACAATAATAACAGGAATATTTAAGCCAATTGACTGATGAAAGCACAACAATGTTATCATGTCCACATTTACTCAAGTAATAAAACTGATGGAAAAAAATATTGAAACTGAATACTATCAAATTTATAGGTTATCTGCAAACATTGGGAGCAAATCATGATTATAATTATGTTTGCATATTCACAAGTCAAATTAACAAGGATGTTCATACACCTTGACCAAATTGATGGCAGCAGTCTTCAGACATCCTGGCATATATATTTAGTGAAGATAGTGCTGCAGAGTGTATTTACCTAGTTGTATTTACTTAGCTGTAGTTAACAGGGCCTGAGTTACACTTATGTGCCCATCTCCATATCTACACAAGTCTATTTTTTCCTACAGTTTGTGCACACTTGTTGCCAAAGCTATCTCTTCTTTTAGTCCATTCCAAACTTCAATATGTCTTTGTGGAAAACTAGTCTTTGTGTTGCTGTCTTCCTTTCCTCATCTAGTTAGTAAGAGTGTCCCCTTCTAATTTCATGATTGCTTGTCTCTTTTAGTAACAGTTTATTAATATTTACCAACTTGTAGATAGTTATCAACTGTCCTCTGTTTCTCCTTTGTTCCATTGTTGGCAAACCTATTTTTTCTAATCTTTCTTCATAACTTAATTTCTCAAGTTCTGGCACCATTTTTGTTGCTATTCTTTGTGTTCTTTTAAGCTTGTTTACATGCTTCTTCTTGTATGGAGACCACACAACTGCTGCATATTCTAATCTAGGTCTTATTATTATAGTGATTATTTTTCTCATCAGATTTTTTTTGTCTATGTGGTGAAAAGCTGCATGTGTGTGTGTGTGTGTGTGTGTGTGTGTGTGTGTGTGTGTGTGTGTGTGTGTGTGTGTGTGTGTGTGTGTGTGTGTGTGTGTGTGTGTGTGTGTAGACATTTCTTTTTAGAGTTTATTTGACAGCAAGCCTTGGTTTTTGCCAAGTTATTTTCACAAGTGATCCATTTTATTGTAATCAGCTCAGTATTTGCAGTGTTGTTCAAATTATATTTCTTATGCACTATTTTGTTAGCTATCTTTATATAAGATTTCCTGCTTGAGTTCACTGTTCTTGCTTCACTTTGTAATTTGGCTACATTTGCTCTTCTTCCATTGTAGAGAAGATCTTCTCATAAGGTTCTCTCAGACTGGTCTTCACTGTTCATGAAGATGATCATTTTTAATTAAAACTGGTAACTATATTGGAATGGTTATGATGTCAAAGTCATCTCTGCTATGCAAATGGATACTGCTTTGTCTTTCCTTGCATGATCTTGACATAATTATGTACCATTGGGTTCTGTGGTTGTCCTGTGGGATTCCTTTAGGGATAGATACTGATGGTGACTTAGAAGCAGGACACAGCATTGAAGTAGCACCTCCAGTACAGCCGCCCATCACCATTACCACGGCGCTGCAGATCGAGCTGAGGCAGAGATAGATAAAGAGATTTTTTTCATGTTTTCCAGGCTAATAAATGTATAAAATCTTATTTCCAAGCTTGAACCACTAAAAGGGTAAAGTGCAGGTATGGGCAGGTACATTTGTCATGAAGCTCTATATCTAAGGACATGGTAATGTACTATGTATATGCCTCATTTTTTATTAACTTTTATTCTTAAATTTTTTTTTTTTTTTTTTTTTTTGCATATCTCATGAGAAAACTAGCAGACTAAAGAAACAGAAAACATGAATCAAAGTTATACTTTAAACTTTTCAGGATTACTTAAAGACAAGTGGAATGCTTCAACAAATTTTTCATGACAGACCGTGCATTAAAGATGTTATTACTGTTTATCTGTAAATGGACATTATTATTATTAGTTCACATTGTAAATAACCTTTGTTCTGAGTGTCCCTCAAATAAAAAAAACTTATGAAAAGTTGAAAGTTTAATTATATCATTCAGGAGGATCATCAATAATTTTTCAGTGATATATGTGACATGGTTGTCATTCTTTAATAATTGCCTGTTCCAAAGATGGCTGTGAGAAAGTTTTACAGGGCAGCAGTGGACTTCCTCACTAATTAACAACTTGGAAATATTTTTGGACAATTGTGACCACTGCAAGCTCAGGAGAACAGGAATTTCATGCTGTGGTTATATAAGTAAAAAATATGTTCAGTGGCTGGTTGGGATGAGACACTTCTTTGTTCCATTACCAAAGCCAACATGTCTCCTCACACTAAAACTTCCCACATACAGCCCCACCATGATTTGTACTCCATGGATTTCTCTGTCACCCACAACAAATCTAAGAGGTGTTCACACAAAACAACAGATTTATGTCAAGTGTAAATATTATGGAGACATGCAGATTCCCAAGAGCCATCGACAGGACTACCTTACCATTCACCACCCAGGCAGCTCTGAGTGCTCCTAATAATTGGACTTACTGACACTAAGCTAAACTCAGTGTCAGTCATCACTCGTTCACAGAAATCCAACTGTCTTTAAGCCACTACCCACGTAAATCCTATCATCACTTGGTCAATAGAATGATAGATAAGGTCCTCAGCCACACATCATTGTTGCCTCTTAAGGAGAATATAAAAGATGGAGAAAGAATACACAAGATGGCATATGGTATGTTAGCAGACACCAATCCTCACTTATTGTAGGGACCAGCCACCATCTTTTATATAATTCAAGCCAGTGTATTATTATTGAAGAGTTTGGTGTGAGATAAGTAACTGTGAAATTGATGTTCTCCTTGCTTCCACAAGAAAAAAGTAATATTGGCTTACTGTGTGCAAGGAATCTCCAGTAGCTGGGTAAAACAATCAATATTTACTTTCCAAGATGAATAAGGATGCTACTTTTATAATTATGGTCTGGAATACCATGCAACTGCTATCCTTAGAAAGAAAGAAAAAAAAGCTAGCATTTAGACACACACACACACACACACACACACACACACACACACACACACACACATATGCACACATGCACACACACAAAAAAAAAAGATGTCTTGAAAGGAGACATAAAACTGAGCATCATATTGGTTTATGACAAAGCTGCTTCAGCATATGTGCTAGCTAGTTCATGCTGAGGGTTTTAATGTTCCATTGAGACAGCCTTGAACACTTAGGATTACTACTTATATGTATTTGTGAGCATGGAGTAACACTTGTTTGCAAAGGCTGATCAATGAGTAGCTGCTAGCAGTGGCAGTTCTAAGAAAGTTCATAAAATTATATCCTATACATGCCATTACAGTCAACAGAGTACTGTTCTAGTGACATTTTCATATCAAGATAAAAGACCATTCTCTTAGTACATAAATAAACAATATCTTACAAATGTCCTCTAACTTCACTAACTTGTCAAGTCAATCAGCAAAGAAACAAATGAGTGGGGAGATTATTATACAGAGCAAGTGTTATATAAAGCAAATAACTAGGAAATGGATGACAATGATCTAGACAGGCAAACAGATATGTACTAAACAAGTAATATCATGCAGGCAGGTAAGTAGGTAAGCAAGAAGGTAAGTACCTATATAACACTGCTAACTGGAGGGACTTACAGGTCCTGTATAAGAAGATGTTCTGGGGGGCAGAGGAGCAGACTGTGGGTGGGATGGGGAGGAAGGCTCATCCAAGGCTTTCTGCAGAGCAAACATCAACTTGTCCAAAACTATGGCAGCACGCTTCCGTGGTTCCTGCACCTGTGAGGGGAGTGGAGAGAAGGTGTCTTTTTGCCTTTATATTAGTCCCATGTTTTTCCATCTCTCTCTCTCTCTCTCTCTCTCTCTCTCTCTCTCTCTCTCTCTCTCTCTCTCTCTCTCTCTCTCTCTCTCTCTCTCTCTCTCTCTCTCTCTCTCTCTCTCTCTCTCTCTCTCTCTCTCTCTCTCTCTCTCTCTCTCTCTCTCTCTCTCTCTCTCTCTCTCTCTCTCTCTCTCTCTCTCTCTCTCTCTCTCTCTCTTTAAGGAGTGGATCCACTTTCAGATTTCATCCTAGGGTGGGATACCCCTGGGGTGTAAAGTGTGGCACTTGGTGGCACCAGCACAGCAGTACCACATAAGGCCATCAACACATAACCCCAGGGGTCATGGATGGACATGCCCTTGCTTCATGGTCGTGGTGGTGGTGATGATGGTTTAAAAGCAAGATTAGTTTTGGTAATAGAAGCTTAGCATTAATGGTAGCCTTGTGAAAAACCTGGTTTTTGGTGGTGCCAATTTGGTAATCATTACTAATTATTAATGAGTAGTAATAATTCTTAAATGATGCTACAAAAATCATATAAGTGAAAACTAAGTAAAAGTGTGAAAAAAAATCAGATTTATGGAATATATTACTAAAAAAGTTGTGTGGCAACATTCACACTTTCAAAGAAAATATTATAAAACACAATTAAAAGAGAGGACACAATGAAGGCAACTCATTCTATAGAAACACAAGCATGTACATGCATCCTTGAAGAAAGAGATTTGAGTGTGCAGTGCATTAAGATCTCATCTCAGTCCATAGTTATGAACTCTGAGCTCTCAACACCATAGTGAATTCCACTTGCAGCTTTATTTCCTCCATAATGGTGGATCCTATTCAGGAAAGAAATAGTTGGCATTGATCCATATCTGAATAAAAGTCTTTGATAAGGTAACACTCATAGGATAAGACTACAAATAGTAGTGAGACTGAAAAAAAAATTTCTGGGAATGCATTATATATATATATATATATATATATATATATATATATATATATATATATATATATATATATATATATATATATATATATATATATATATATATATATATATATATATATATATATATATATATATATATATGAGAGAGAGAGAGAGAGAGAGAGAGAGAGAGAGAGAGAGAGAGAGAGAGAGAGAGAGAGAGAGAGATGACAAGAATAACAGGTGTGTGTGTGTGTGTGTGTGTGTGTGTGTGTGTGTAAGATGCAAAGTAAGACAATAAGCAAAATAACAAAGGAGAGAGAGAACAAGCAATAATAATTTGGGGTGACCTTATCACTGCAGAAGCGAAGCGCATTAATTAACAAATAACAGCTGAAACTCAATTCACTGCGAAATATAACAGTGGCCTTTGTATACTTGAACGAGAAAGATAATTGTAACAATGGTACACCCAAGACTAGAATATTCAGCAGTGGCATGGTCACTTCAGAAGAGAGAGAGAGAGAGAGAGAGAGAGAGAGAGAGAGAGAGAGAGAGAGAGAGAGAGAGAGAGAGGAGGGGGGGGGGCTCCGAACTCTACAGAAGAAAAGGGAGAGAGTAGACAGTTGCGGTGTACAGAGTGCTGAGCAGGATGGAACAACTATGGAGTGTGGGTTGTGGGTGTGGAACGAAAGTTGAACAAAAGGACATGGAAGGAAATTAAAAGTAACCACTTGCAGAAAACAGAAAGGAGTCAAGCTTCTCTCATGTAAGTACAGAAGCATGGTACGGAATGGAGGATGAAGTGGTCTATGCATATAACGTCTGGGCTTTAAGTTTTTCATTGGCCCTTTAAAAAAAAAAAAAAAAAAAAATATATATATATATATATATATATATATATATATATATATATATATATATATATATATATATATATATATATATATATATATATATATATATATATATATATTATACAGGAGACAAGAATTTTCTTCTTTCGGCTGCTCTCATTAGGGGTCGCCACAGCGGATCATCCTTCTCCCGTCTTCTGCGCCTTCCTCTGTCACACCCACCGCACAAAGGAATTCTCATTAACCATTTTTTTTTTTTTTATCCCCACACATATAAAGGGAATGAAAAATTTTATTCCTCACATTTCTATTCCTTCCTTCCTTCATTTACTATTAGGAGTGTGACGATGAGATGACTGATAGTGATGGGAGTGATGAACGGTGTAGGGCTGATGAAAGTGGTGCCAAGAGGTGATGAAAGGTGATAATGGTGAAAGATTGCTGCTGGAGCGGTGATGCGAGTTACGAGTTAAGTGAGGTGATGGTGATGGTGTTAGAGGTGACAGAAGGGAAAT
>NC_087161.1:20791022-20836022 GCF_035594125.1 Scylla paramamosain
CGTGGAGATTTTAGCATCTCACAGGAAGCAAAGGAATCGAACACCAGAATAAACATCTCCCAGGACTGCTCTGGTGTAACGGGAGAGGAATACAGGAAACCACAGGTTCATGGAGTAATGGCATGGACGCTGCTGCAAGAATTAATTGGTTGTCCAACTACATGTTTGTTAACTTCAACTAAGGCGACCCAGTCTGATATTTGTCTCGCCAGGACACTTGAGTCACTTACTTTCAATTAAAATTGTTGTCTCCATATACAAGTAAGTTGATCTATGTAAATTGGAGCTGTAAGTGGCAGACACTTAATTTGTCTTAATTCTTATTTTTTATTGTCGTCTACATTAATACGCTTCCGATCAATGGTGTACTTTTTTTGGAAATCTCGAGATGACCAAATAAATCTAAATGCCAATTCACTAGAAAATCAACTTAAATACTTTTGTTCATGAATACAGTTCGATTTTACCTGTGCTTCTACTTAGAAGGAACTGTGTAGAAAGCATGAAAAGCATCATTGAGAAGGATCTTAATGGGAGGTACGGAATAGACGAAGGACGGGGGAGGGAGAGAAGCAAGCCTTGAATCATCCAGAGTAGAGTTTTCAACAAAGGTTTGAACAAAAAGTTCAGCTTTAGAGATAGATGAGATGATAGTGGTAAATCAGGTTGAAAAAGAGGAGAAAAAGATGAAGAAAAGTTGTTGAAGTTGCCAGAAGCAGCGAGGGGATTTAGATATGAAAAAATAAAAATAAAATAAAATAATGATGGATGAATTTTTGGCTAGTTGAAGAACAGGCTTGGCATTATCTTGGCAGAAATGCAAAGCAATGGGTTTCAGATGAAAGCCTCAAGTACAGTCTGTGGGACGCTTCTATATCACTTACAGCACGAGAACAGGCTTAGTTTGGAAGGTTTAGTGGCAGAGAAAGAATGAGGAATGTATCCCTCCTTCCCAGACACTATCACCTCTGTTATGTGTTCAACACACAAAGATAGGTCTCTGACATGGAAACAGTAGTCATTCCACGGGAAATCAGAATATTACCTCCTCAGGTCCCCAAATTAGCAGAGGCAAAACACCAGAGGTACCTCGCCTTTAGGGGATCCTGAGGAGGAAATGAAGCGATAAGAAAAGAAACAGATACGAGGTTCAGGTTGAAAGGAACCCAACAAAGAGGACAGAGTAACAGCATAAGCCAGTGATTCTCAACCAGAGGTAAATTTACCGCTTGGGAGTAAAAAATTACATGGCAAGGGGTAAATAATTGATGTACTTGATAACTGAATAATAATTCAATTAAATTCGATTTAATAGATAAAGAGAGAGAATACTAAGAGTGTGTACGTGGGTTCGTGTGTGTGTGTGTGTGTGAGGATAAGAGGGAGGTGGGGGGAGAAAGGGAAATTGTATGGAAGTAAGGGGATAAATGGAGAAACACATCAAGCAGAGGGGATTAATGATGGAGGAAAAGCTGGGAATCCCTGGCATAAGCAGGATTAGAAGTTAGGAAACGTTCAAGAAAGTTGAACATGCCTCCAAGACAGTCAGAAATGCGAGTAGGGCGTTGCATTAATTGCTCTAGGTCGTGGATGATAGCAAAGTTAAAAGCTAGATCACCAGGATGATCAGTAAAAGGAAAGAAAAGACAAAGCTGGCGGTGAACTTTGAAGTCTCCAAAAATGGAGATATTTGTGAAAGGAAAGTCAATTTGTGCTCCACTTTGGAAGTTGAAGTCAAAAATTTTTTCATAATCAGATGAGTTAGGTGAGAGGTATACAGTACAGATTAATTTAGTTTGAGAGTGACTAAGTCGAAGCCAGATGATAGAAAATCCAGAAGACTCAAGAGTGTGGGCACAAGAGCAGCTCTGGATTGAGAGTGAGGATAGAAAAAATAGGAGGGAACAGAGAAGAGATTACTGTAAGTTGTCTTAGATACCTGTGTTTCAGTGAGGAAAATATGAGATTTGAAAGAGGAGATGTGCTGTTTCACGGATTGAAAATTAGATTTATGGCCACAAATGTTACATAAATTAAGGTACAAAAAGTTGAGGGCGGTGTCAAAACACTTTTGATCGATATCAGAAGAGCAACCCGACCTAAGGACATTTGTGGCCTCCTCACCATGTGGGACTTCGTGGTTGGTATTGGACTTGCCATTTTGGACGAGTATTTTGAATTTTGAGAGAAATGTGTATGTGTCTTGGATGCATGTTGTGTTGTGTGAAGGAAGAGAGTTGTCTTTAGAAGGCAGATTGTGACTACCCCTTGTATTATGAGATACAAAAGAAAACGCTCAAGAAGGTCACTACTAGATCAGAAGCTAGTTCACAGCTCCACCAAAGTTGATGGTGAAGCACCTGCGTTTCGGTGAAGAAAAGAAGTTTAAAAGAGGAGAGGTGATGTTCCAGAAATTGAAAATTATATCCTAGGCCACGAATGTTATAGAAATTTATGTAAAAAAAAGTTGAGGGGAGTGTCACGACTCAGGATGAGCAGTCGGAACTGGAGACATTTCTGTTTTCCTCCTAATACAGAGACTCCCAAGACAGATTGTGTTATTAGAGTCATTTGAATTTCGGATTTTGAGTGAAGAGTGTACGTGTTTAAGGTGCATGCAGTGTTGCGCAAAGGGAGAGTTGTCTTAAGAGGGCAGGCAGTGACTGCCGCCTTGTGTTGCAAGACAAAGAAAAACGAACAGGGAGGTCACAGCTGGGTCAGATGCAAGGTCATAGCACCCACCTACACCAGTGTTTATGAGACCTGCCTGGGAGTAATTGTCATTTCGGCACGTATCTACTCCCCTCCTCATAGCAAATTCAGTCAACCCAACCATCTCTTTTCTCCACTATATCTATCACTCTTGAACAGAAGCATATTATATTTATTGGGCACGATCTTTCTTCTCGGAATCCAGATTGTTGGTCCGTCAGTCTATCCCTTTCCTCTGAATGTTGCATCCACCTCTTATACAATCATCTTACATATCTTGACAGATTTGACTATGAAAATGCCTGTGGGTGGAGGTTGGTCTCCTTGAAATACGCGCGCCATACGTGTGGATGAACAAGGTATTCAAGGTGGACTCAACAGAATAACCACTTCCATGAGACTGCAAGAGCGAAGGGGGAAGGTAATTGGAAGTAACAGATCAAGCATGGATGAGTGTGTCCAGTGAACTGTGAGTGGATATAGTTTAAGAAATGAGGATTAATTATGTTGGGAGTTTAGATGCGAATAACAGAAGCATGGTCATTAGAGGAAGCTAGCTTGCTATATACGTAGGCAGCAAAGACAGAGTGGACAAGAAGCTTAAGGTGTGGATTATGGATGAGTGACTGAACTTTGCTGCTGGAAGAAATTAAGAAGTCGTACTGCACCTGATGCAAAAACTAATTAATAAATAAACACGTAAATAAACAATAAAATAAATAATAATTTTAATAATAATAATAATAATAATAATAATAATAATAATAATAATAATAATAATAATTATAATAATTATAATAATAATAACAATAATAACGACAACAACAATAATAATAATAATAATGATAATAATAATAATAATAATAATAATAATAATAATAATAATAATAATAATAACAATAATAATAATAATATAAATTAATAAATACATATACAGGGTGTCCCACAAGTTAAGGTACATACTTCGGGATTTGATAGTTCAAGTAATTCTAAGTTGAAAATATTATATACACATATGCTGTGTTTTACTTTATTTTGTGAGAAATTAACGTTTGTGTTGCAGGAGCCGCTGGCCTGGTTAGACCTCCGCCTCCTTCCCTCACTCCCCGGTTCGCTACATTTGCTGATTTTTTCTATCTGACTTCTGATCTTTCTAATGACTTCTGATCTTTCTAAAAATTCTGTTTGGGGCAGAATAAACTTGGTATTGTTCAATGCCTCAAAAATTCAATTCCTCCATCTATCGACTCGACACAACCTTCCAAACAACTACCCCTTCTTCTTCGACTGACAGTTGCAGTAAGTTGCCAGGTATGTTTAAAAAGTAGCACTTAACAACCACTGCATAGCTGTGTTGCATGTACCTAGATTGTCTTCACTGACATATAAAAATTCAATCTGGCAATTGTTGTTTCCTGTAAGACTTTCACTGCATAGATTGTATACGAAAAATATCATTTAATGCTGCGCGGCGCCACTCAGTACATAGCGAGTCGGGGAGGGAAAGGAGGCGGAGACCCACCCAGGCCAACGGTTCCCGCAACACACAACTTTACACGTTAATTCTTCGCAAAATAAAGCAAAACACAGCATATGTGCATAGAGTATTTTCGACTTAGAATAACTTGAATTATCAAATCCCGAATATGTACCTTAACTTGCGAGACAACCTGTATAGACAAAATAAGTTAAAAGCAAAATAACACAAACCAATAAATAAGATCATATAAGATAAAAAGCGAATAATATAAGATTAAAATTAAAGCAAAAGAACGACAAGGTAAAAGAAACAATAAAAAAATAATAAAATCTCTAGTATACGGAAAAGCCATCCTTCACAGTAATGTCCTAGAGATTATTATTATTATTATTAGTTTATTGACAAATTCACAAACATAAGATTATAAAACATACATAATAAAAACAGTACAAGATTAACTTCTTAATAGAATTTGTCCAGATAAAATACAAATTCTAAAATGTCTGTCTCCCTCTACTAAACAGTTAAAATTAACCACTGTGCAAATATTACACCAATGAGAGAGAGAGAGAGAGAGAGAGAGAGAGAGAGAGAGAGAGAGAGAGAGAGAGAGAGAGAGAGAGAGAGAGAGAGAGAGAGAGAGAGAGAGTTCCATCTCTCCCTCCCTCCCTCTCTTAACACCGGGTCTTGATCTTGATCTTGATGGTACAGGTGGCACAGGATCACTCCTGAACCAGGCCTTTGGATCGGCAACTCCTGTAGAAAGGGGGGAAAAAAAAAAGAGAAACGAACAGCATCCTCTATCCTAATTGTTCATACACCTGGCACGCCACATTCTCTCCAGAAACTCTTTCACCGCCTCAATCATCCTTTCATTGGCCTCTCTACCCAGTCCCAGCAACAACACCATCCATTCCTTTCCTGTCTTCTCCACTCTTTCATTCCTATCATGCCCTAACTCAGTCAGTATCACTTGCATCATCTCATTCCTGTCTCTGGCATACTGCACACACTCCAGCACCACATGTTCCACCGTCTCATCCTCTCCCATGTCACACATCTGGCACACTTTGCTGCGGGACTCAGACCACCTGTAACTCCTTGCATTCACATCCATACACTGTGCCCTCGCTCGGAAGAGAAGATCGCCGCCCAGGCTTCCATCATACCACCTTTCATACTTCGGGGCCTCTTTCTCCTTGTACCATTCCAGGGTCTTCTTTCTTTCCATTTCATTCTTCCATTCATTCAGTCCCACACATTTCACTTCTTTGTCTATCTCATTCTTCCATTTTCTCACATCCCATTCGGCTCCCACTCTGCCTCCTCTTGTTACCACCCATTCACGCTCATTTTGATTCCTACCAGCCATTCTTATCGCCCACACAACTTGCAATCCATTCCTGTCTGTCATTCTCATGCATCTCTTCCTCCATTTGCTTCCACTTTCATTCCACAGGTACACCTTCCTTGCTATTCTTGCATCATCCATTCTCTCAAGCCTAATCTTGTACCTAAGTGTGGCTTTTGTGAGTCTTTCTCTGAAGGTGCTCCATCCCATGTCACCTCTCAAGGCTTCAACTGCTGTGCACCTAGGTGCACTCAGTGCCATCCTTGCTACTCTATTCTGGCCCACTTCTAACTTATCAATTTCACTTTCATTCCATGCAATCACATCCATACCATACATTATACATGGCACAGCCACACTCTTCCACACTTCTCTCAACACATCATACTTACTTGCTCTCATTCTTGCTGCGCTTCCCAATCGACCTATCCACTGGTTTACCATACTTATCTTTTCATTCTTTGCCTTTGCACACCCACTAGGACTCATCCACATCCCTAAGTACTTGTATTCTTGCACCTGTCTCAACTCATTCTCTCCAAGTCTCCATACCACATTACTTTCATCCTCTGACCTATTCACAATCATTACTTTGCTTTTCTCACTGCTAAACCTTACTCCAAAGTCTTTACCACAGCCATCCACTACATCCAACAAACTTTGAAGCTCAACTGCCGATTCACTCATAACAACTACGTCATCTGCATAAAGGAGCACACATACTTTATCATTCCCCACACTTACCCCTACATTCATTCTTCTCATCCTGGCTGCTAGCTCCTCTGTATACAGGCTAAAAAGGGTTGGTGACAATATACAGCCCTGCCTAACTCCTCTCTCACTCTTCATCCAGTCTGTTTATATGTCTCCTAGTCTGTATCTAGCTCTTGTGTCCACATACATACTTTGCACTATGTTAACTATCTTTGCACTCAATCCAATCTTTTCTAAGACTCTACCTAACATTTCTCTGTTCACTCTATCATAAGCTTTCTCTATATCCAAAACACCTAGGTACAATTTACCCCCATCCTTCTTTTTCTTCTCAATCATTTCATTCACCACAAACATATTGTTCTCAGCTCTCCTGTCCCTACGAAAACCATTCTGTTCTTCACCCAGCACTCCAGCTATCTCAATCCATTTACACAGTCTCTCATTCAACACTGCACTGAAAACTTTACCTATTGTATTCACTAATGCAATTGGCCTGTAGTTCTTCAGCTCATTCTTACTCTTAAAGGTAGGCGCACACTTGTTCGCATCGTACGGACGGCACGCATCGTACGCATCGGATTTTAGTATTCTTTACATTATTTCAAATGGGTCTGCGCGCATTTGAACGCGTCGTACGCATCGGACATCGGCAATGCCGACGAGGATCCCCGAAAGAGCATTCAATCCGATGCGTACGAACGATGCGGATGGAGTATGTCCTTCCAGAGAGAGCTCAGCTTCACAACTGCGGGTGGTGAATGGTCCAATGCCGACAATGTGCGCAGAAAATCCGATCCGTCCGATGCGTGCCGTCCGTACGATGCGGACCAATGTGCGCTGATCCCAAAAACAATCCGATGAGTACGATGCGTGCCGTCCGTACGATGCGAACAAGTGTGCGCCTACCTTAAATCCTCCCTTATGTAACAGACACACTCGGCTCTCATTCCACTTTCTTGGCACTCTCTCTTCATCCCACACTCGGTTGAATAACTCAGTCATTCTGTCTATCACTACCTCCCCACCATTCTTGTAGAACTCATAGGGTATATCATCTGGACCTGCTGCCTTGCTATTCTTCTGCCTTCTCACACATCTCTCCACTTCATCCCTACTGATTCTTTCATCCAGTTCATCTGCATTCTTCCTTTCCAGTGTTACACATTCTTCTCTCACACTTAACATCTCACCTACTCCACCTACTTCTTCCCAGAACCCTTTGATTGCCTCCCTGATTCCGTCCTTCTCTGTTATAACTACACCCTCCACTTTTAGACTCTCCACACCAGCACTGCCTGACATATTCTCACCTCTCATGAACTTGTACCATTCACGGCCACCTTCCATACCTTTCTCCCTTAAAGATTGAATCACTCTCCTTTCACTCTTCACTTTAGCATTCATTATCATTCGTCTTGTCAACCGCTGCTGCTTCACATACGCTGCCCATGCATTCTGATACTTATTCTCTGCCTCATCGCTTTCATGCCTCTTTTTCCTCAGCCATCTACACTGTATACTCATTCTCTTTCGCTCCTTCCTAGCTGCTCTGATTTCATCATTCCACCATGGTTTACATACATTCTTTCTTCTACCTACTCTCACAAACCCAATCTGGTTCTCAGCAGCACCCCTCACGTCCTCAACCAGTTTCTCATTCAGATGCTCCACGTCATGCACACTTTCGTCGTCCCAGCTTCTCTCACTCAGATCAACCTGAAAGTTCTCCCACCCTACATCTCTCAGTCTCCACTTCTTTTTCTTACTTGCCACTTTCACTTCATTCCCATCCTGCATCAAGCACTCCACAACCAGCATGTTGTGATCGGACACAATATCAACCAAACCATCCTCATCTATCCACATGTGCGACACAATTTCATGCATTCTTCCATTCACCAACATGTAGTCAATTGCCGATTCCTGTTATCTTGCACTCCAAGTCACACGCCCCTCAGCCAAAGTAACATTCAGATTTTCCAGCTCCAGTTCATCAACAAACTCTCCAAGCATTTCACCATTCCTGTTCACCTGTTCCCCCAGTATTCCCACATGTGCATTCATGTCACCCATAATTAGAACTCTCTCCTCTCCATGCTCTCTCACAACTTTCTAAAGTATGTCATACTTCCTCCTATTTTCCCTCTCTGCTCTTTCACCCATGACAGTCATGTACACTACCACCAGTACCACCTTCTCTGGTCTGCCACGACCATCCATGCATTCCACTCTGACTGCAAGCACATCCTCACTACTTGTACACTCCCCCACATCAATCTCCTCTACTTTCAGTCCTCTTTCTTTCTTGTAGAGTAGGGCTACGCCTCCTCCCAGTGTTTCCTGTGCCTTACGCCTCTTTCCAATCATAACATACTCGCATCCCTCCATTTGTACATCATCTCTCAGGTGAGTCTCAGTGAGCCCAACTAAGTCGAACCTCCACTCCCTGAGCTCCTTGCATACATCCTCAAACTTGCCCACACCCCATCCTCTCACATTCATACAGCCAATCTTCACACATTTACTTGCCTGGTTAGTCTCTTTTCTTCCATGTTTGCTGACATCAGTGGGTCCTCCTCGTCATGCGTCGTCCACACAACACACCTGCCTCGCCCTCATCCACTCGGCCAGTCGACGTCCTAGCCTCTCATTCCCGTTGTGGTTGAGGTGGACCCCGTCTCTCCCAAAGAATTTGTCCTGGTCGAGGATCCCATCCATGTCCAGGAAGCTCACGTTGCCCTTCTTCTCTGCCATCCATTCCATCTTGACCTCCATTAGTTCCATGCATATCTTGCGGTTCGTTTCTCTTCTGACCTTCTCATACTGAGAGGTCATGTATTGTTCTTATCGTGCTTGTACTATGGTAATGTACAGTCCTGCAGGATGCATAAAAAAATATTGCTTAGTAGGGCGGCAGGACAGTACGCCGCTACTCTGGGATGACTTATCGAAAACCATCCGGAAATAATTCGCTACCCTTGATTCTGGCCTGTACGCAACTCCAGTGTGGAATTCCAGAGAGAGAGAGATAAGTATGAAAATGTCAACCCAGAGGCTATAACAATTGTGTTGGGAGACTTTAACTACTGTGATTTTCAATTTTCAACCATGGGTACCTATATACCAGCAGATGGCACCAACATCTTAGACAAGTTTTACTGTAATGTTAGAAATGGTTATCGTGTGTATCAAAAACCTAAATTAGGAAACTCTGACCATAACATGGTTTTTATGGCCCCGATTTATAGACAAAAAATAAAAAGTGAATTACGCAAGAAAATTAGTGTACAAAAATGGGAAAGTGAGCATATTATGAATCTCCAAGGTTGGTTTGAGTGCACAGACTGGGATGTATTATACAATGAGTCAGTTGATATCAATATTAATCTAAATGTGTTTAATTCATATATTAGGTTTTGTACTGATACGCTTGTCCCAACCAAGGAAATAATTATATATCCAAATAATAAACCGTGGATTAATTTTAATATCAAAGCACTACTGATGGAAAAGAAAAACAGTTTTGTTAATGGTCAACGAATGCAAAGGAAAATCATACAGTCAATTAAACAGAAAAATATCAGAAGCTAAATGTACACGTAAAATGAAAATTGAAAGGATGTTCAGATTAAAGAAACCTAAAAGTGCTTGGAGTGGAATGAAACTATTGTGTGGCTTTAATAAGAACACATCATTGGACCCAACAAATGTCACCAGTTATGTAAATGATTTAAACTTTTTATGTTAGGTTTGATGTTTTCATAACTTTAACCTAGAATGTGAGAATATATTGTCAGCTGTTATAAGTATTAATGCTGAACGTATTCTTATAACAAATGAAGATGTAATAAACTCCCTGGAAAGAATTCAGAGTAGGAAAGCCAATGGACCTGAAAACATCTGTAAATTATCAAAAACGTGCAGAGCAACTTGCTGAACCACTGAGGATTTTTTTCCAAGCTTCATTAGACCAGTGTGTAGTGCCAAATATGTGGAAAACATCTGAAATTATATCTGTGCCTAAAAATAACAATCCAAAAGAATTTAACGATTTAAGACCTGTAGCCCTACTGTTATCATGAAATGCTTAGAGCACATTATAAAGAGACACCTATGTGATAGTGTTGTTCATCACAAAGATAAATTACAATTTGCTTATTCTCAAAATAGGAGTGGCCAGGATGCTGTGTTAACTTTATTTCACCAAACTTGTGAACATCTTGAATCAAAAAATTCACAAGTAAGAAATCTTTTTGTAGATTTCAGCAGTGCATTTAATACTATGCAACCACATCTTTCCCTTAAAAAAAATGTTAGAAATGAAGGTAAACAGTAATTTAACCTTGTGGATATATAACTATCTTACATAGAGACTACAATATACTGAAGTAAAAATAAAAATCAAATCTGAGACTGTAACCACGAACACAGGAGCTCCTTAGGGTTGTGTGCTCTCTCCGTTACTTTCTACTATGTGCACGAATGACTGCATAAGCAGTACCCCTTGCTCGTCCATAATAAAATATGTCGATGATACTGCTATTGTAGGCAAAATCAGCAATGATAACTTGGAAGACTATCTGACACAAGTAAGGGATTTTTCTCTCCTGGTGTAGTGACAATTATCTTAATCTCAATGTAGATATCAGAATAAATACTAGAGTACCTGACACAATTCTTATAGCTAATGAAGAGGTTGAAAGAGTCAAGGAATATAGATATTCAAATGTAGTAATTGATAAAAAGTTAACAGGATCCGAAAATTCACGACAGGTTTATAACAAATGTCAACAGCATATCCATTTTCTTAGAATACTAAGAAATACTCACGTAGATCGGACAATATTATCACTATTTTATAAGTCTGTGGTAGAGTCAATCTTGTGTTTCTCAGTTACAGTATGGCATGGAAAGTTAACATGTAGAGATAAGAACAAAATTAAGAAAATTGTTAAAACTGCTGATAAACTTCATGCAAAAAACTGTCATTAGATGAATTGTATACCACATATGTAAGGAAACATATGAATAAGATTATGACCGATGTAACCCATCCACTGAATGAACATTATGTCTTCCTTAGATCAGGCAAAAGGTTGGCTCTCCCAAGGCTACACACAAATAGGTTTAAAAATTCTTTTATTCCAAAGGGTATAAAACTGTATAACTATTTAACATCTCAGCATAGCTAACTTACTACACTTTTAATATAACACTATTTACTTTTTAGAATTAAGTTTTATATCTTTTGGAGGGCTCGGAGTCCATAAAGAATTTCATGTTGAATATGTATTCAGTATGACAATAAAGCTTACCTTGTGTATATATATATATATATATATATATATATATATATATATATATATATATATATATATATATATATATATATATATATATATATATATATATATATATATATATATATATATATATATATATGAATTGAAGGTGCTACTTTGGCTTGTTATCTACCTGTTATGAACCTTCTTTGGTATGCGATCTACACTTTATATTGTGATCTACGTGTTATGAATCTACTTTTGTATGCAATCTACACTTTATATTGTGATCTACAACAAGAAAAATTTTACTTATCAAGAACAAGGAAAGCACTTGTCCCAGTTTCGAGAGAAAATGTCTGGTTAGAGAGTCTGAAGCATGAGTGGAATGTCTGTTCTAGTGTTGGAGTTCAAAGAAGAGACCATGAGACACTTCACCCAATTATTCAGAGAGAAGTCGCTGAAGGCTCAGTAAACCATTCCGATGACTGGCCAGCTTACTCTAATTTAAACCAACTCAAACTTCATCATTTTTCCGTAAATCATCAGCAATATTACGTCGATTCTAACATCGGAGCTCATACTCAAAGAACTGAAAGATCTTAGCTTGATGCGGAGATTTGTATGTTGAAAATAATGTGAGGCATCAATCAAAGAGTATTTCAGTCTCACCGAGACTACTTCTGTTGGCGGATAATGAGAAAAGAAGCTCCTGACCTCTATTTAGCATTTTTAGCCGATGTACTCTACGTGCTGTTCATCGCTAGAATATGAATAAAAGATTTTTTTTTAAATATTTTAATTACATTTTCTCTATGCTATGTATCATCACAAAATAATAATTTGCACAATGTAGATACTTTTCCTTGTAGATAACAAGCCAAAGTAAGGTGTAGATATAATTTTTTCCCTGTAGATAGCAAGCCAAAGTAGCACCAAATTGAAAAGGAAGACAAATCTTTTGATATAATAACCTTCGTCTGCTATTTTTTTCTCACTTCATTGACCCTTCGTCTCCCTTAAAGGCGGGTTTACACTTGATGTGTGGTATTTGTGTGTGGTACATAAAGTGTATGTGCCTCACATCATTATTCCTTGGTAATCATAAGTGAAACGTTCAATAATTTTCTACTTTTTTGAAGACACATGTAATATGTGTAAGTATCAGTAATCAATGCTATATGAAGCACCAAAGCCGATGCTCACTTGTTAGTAGATTGTGGTTAATCCACTGGTCGCATGCGGGCGTCACTCACGGCCAAGTCACGCTCAGACAAAAACAGGCAGGAAGGTGACTGAGGTAAATACTTTAATTTTTTAGTAAAAACTGATTGTCATAATACCAAGTTGATTGCATGTATTGTTAATGAATATTGTAATGTGTTGAAAGTGTTTAATATCAGTGTATAATGTTATTTTATAAGAAATTGAGACCGAGAACTTGTTCGCAGTTCTTCTGCTCATGCCTATCTCATCAATAAATGTCAGAGAGAGAGAGAGAGAAAAAAAAAAAAACTGCCTTTCCTTGATCCTACAATGATGGGTGTGATCAGTAAAACAGATCACCAGAGAGCTAATGAAGACCTGCCGGTGTGGTTACACTTGGCAATTCGCTGTTGAATTACCACCTGCTGTAAGCTGGCAATACCTGGCAATACATCTTCCCTGCTGGAAGTACGTTCACACAAGCGGCTGGGAAGGGGTGGCTGGTTGGCAGGAAATGAATATAAACAAACAGCAAATCGGCAAGATGTTTTCTTCCAGTGACGATGCCGAAGTGACAGCTGCTTTTCTTTTTGGCGTACTGGAAACTAAAATGGAAAGGAAAACGCCTGTGGACACGTCTCTGGCAGAATAAAAGAGAAGAAAGTGTTTACCACACTTTTGCTTGAGCTGAGTGTGGAAGACCCAAACACCATCATGAGAGGTGGATACGCCTCAACAGGGAGCAGTACCATGGTCTCCTGCTGGTTGTGACTCTCCTTATCAAGAAGGAAGATACCCGTATGAGGGATGCAGTGACACTTATTCTTATGCCTGACACTTATGTTGTTATCTAGCAACTGGTAGAGGGATTGGTAATTATTAAGAACTTTGCTCCATCTGCAGTGATTACTACTCAAGATTACTACTCAGTTATATATATATATATATATATATATATATATATATATATATATATATATATATATATATATATATATATATATATATATATCAGTTGAAAATGTAGACAAATCTTTTGATATAATAACCTTCGTCTGTTATATATATATATATATATATATATATATATATATATATATATATATATATATATATATATATATATATATATATATATATATATATATATATATATATATATATATATATATATATATATATTATAAATACTCCCAGTGAGGTCTAAAGCAATGGATCAGGGGGTGCTGTGAACTTATCTTTAAACCCAGCTGTGACCTCACTGAACTTTTCCCTTTGTGTCTCTCACAATACAAGGAGGCAGTTACAGCCTGTCCTCTAAAGACAGCTCTCATTCACGCAAAACTACAAGCACGTATTTACACACACACCCTTCACTCAAAATTCTAAATTATCATGGCAACTCCTACACCAGCCTCGGAGTCCCCATCTGGGGAGGGGACCAGAAATGCCCCCAGGTCGGACTGCTCTTCTGGTATCGACCCTAAGTGTCGTGACACTGCCCCCCTCAACTTTTTCTTCATTAACTTCTGTAACATTTGCAGTCTTAGATCTAATTTTCAATCTGTGGAACATTATCTCTCCTGTACTAAACTTCATCTTTTCCTCACTGAAACACAGGTGTCTGAGGCATCTGACAGGAGCCCCTTTTCTGTTCCCTCCTACTTTCTCTATCTTCATTTTCAATCCAAAGCTGAATGTTGCATTTATGTGCACAATGACTTAACCTGCTCTCGTGCCCATGCTCTTGAATCTTCTGAGTTTTCCACAATCTGGCTACAACTACAGAGTTACTCTCAAACTAAATTTATCTGTGCTGTATACCTCTCACCTAACCCTAACTCCTCTGACTATAAGAAATTCTTTGACTACTTAACTTCCAAAGTGGAGCACATTCTGACTCTCTTCCCTTTTGCAGAGATCTCCATTCTTGGAGACTTCAATATATACCACCAGCTTTGGCTTTCCTCTCCCTTCATTGACCATCCTGGTGAACTAGCCTTCAACTTTGCTATCCTCCATGACCTAGAGCAATTGGTGCAACACGCTAATCATATTCCTAACTGTCTTGGAGATATGCCCAACATTCTTGACCTTTACCTAACCTCTAATCCTTCTGCTTATGCTGTTCCCCTCTCTTTTCTGTTCAGCTCCTCCAATCACAATCTCATATCTGTATCTTGTCCTATCATTCCAATCCCTCCTCAGGATCCCCTAAGCAGAGGTGCCTCTGGTGTTTTGCCTCTGCTAGTTTGGGGGACCTGAGGAGGTAGTTTGCTGATTTTCCTTGGAATGACTACTGCTTCTGTGACAAAGACTTGTCTCTGTGTGCCGAGCACATAACAGAGATGATAGCATCTGGCATGGAGGCGTACATTCCTCACTCTTTTTCTTGACCTAAACCTTCCAAATCTTGGTTTAACACAGCCTGTTCTCCTGCTATACATGATAAAGAAGTGGCCCACAAAAGGTACCTGACCCTTCCATCACCAGAATCTCATGCACTTTATACTTCTGCCTGGAACCATGCCAAGTCTGTTCTCCAACTAGCCAAAAACTCATTCATTAATAAAGTGTCAAAATCTTTCAAGATCTAGCTCCCCTCGTGAATTCTGGCATCTAGCCAAAAACATCTCCAATAACTTTGCTTTTTCTTTTTTCCTTCCTTTATTTCAACCAGGTGGCACCAGTTATCACATCTATCTCTAAAGCTGAACTCTTCACTCATACCTCTGCTAAAACTCTACCTTGGATGATTCAGGGCTTGTTTCTCCCTCTCCTCTATCTTCTGACAACTTCATGCTACCTATTAGAATTCTTCGCAATGATGTTTTCCATGCCCTTGCTGGCCTAAACCCTCGGAAGGTTTATGGACCTAATGTGGTCCCTCCTATTGTTCTCCAAAACTGTGCCTCTGTGCTTGCACCTTAACTAGTCACTCTTTCAACTCTGTCAACATCTAGCTTTCCTTCTTGCTGGAAATTTGCCTACATTCAGCCTGTTCCTAAAAAGAGTTACTGTTCTAATCCCTCACACTACTGTCATATTGTTTTAATTTCCTGTCTATCTAAAGTTTTTAATCTATCCTCAAGAGGAAGATTCTTAAACATCTATTCACTTCACAACTCGTCCTGTCACCTGAGCAGGTCATGCAAAAATTTCTAATTTTTTTAGGCAGTCATATTCACATTGGGCAAAATTAAGCTGCATAATATGAACATCAGGCTTTTTTTTTTTTGCCTAATGTTGACAATTTGTAAACATTGTGCAAATTGCTTGCCTAATGTTCACATTAGGCAATTATCCACATTGAGCATATATATATATATATATATATATATATATATATATATATATATATATATATATATATATATATATATATATATATATATATATATATATATATATATCCCCTTCCTTCAAGTCAACCACCACTCATCATATGGAAGCTTTTACATGTTGATAATCAAACAAAAGATGAGATGGAGGGTTGAGGAGAAATAAAGGCATGTGCTGGCTCCATGACTGTAGCTTGAGTTTACCTCTCCTAAATCTAGCTATTTCCTAAAGACAGTAACTAGTGGTTCACTAATAACCTCTTTGCATTCCTTTGGTATTCTAGGATATATTTGGTTTTGTCCTTGTGATGACTTTTTTTTTTTTTTTTCAGCCTATCTGCTTGATTAAGGAAATATCTATCAGCTTCTCACTTTCTTCAGTTCTAAATATCTCTTCACATGTATTTCCTGCATGTTTTCCTGACTGAAAACTGTTAAAAATATTTGTTCAAAATTTCACTCATCTCTTTTCTAGAACTCACTCTCAATCAGATGCCTTTAATGGACGTATTATTTCTTTGTTTTTCAGCCGATTATAATCCCTTGGGGCTTTCTTTAATTTGTAAGTTTTTAGCTTTCTTTGTTAACTTCCTAACCATTCTAACCAATTAATTATGTTGTGGTCTTAATCTTCTTCCCCTGTCTCTTATTTCTTACATATACTTCTTTTCACTCCAATGTAGTCTATTAACATACCAGTCATCCACTTGTAATCTTTCAATTAAATATTTATGCAACTCATCAGCATTTATTTTCCCTGATCTACTCATCTTGGGCCCCTCCATAATTCCCACTCCATCCTCCACCTGCCTTGACCACACCTCACCATGATCTGTCCCCCTGACCCCTATCCTCTGATCTCAACCCTCCTCTCCTCTCAACCCCATGTCCATATATTCCCTTCTTGCTTGGCCTCTACTAACATCTTTTTCACACATATACTCTTTAAACTTTTCACTTCTGTTAGCAATTCACTCACACACACTTTCTCTACAAATTCTTTGCTCTTCAACCTTTTGATACAACCATACTATCTCACTGTTTTCCTTTTTCACCCATTTCACCATTCCACACTTACACAGGTACTCATATGTTATCTCTTACATACACTTTCATTCCTCTCAACCTTCCACCTTGTCACTCCACAAACCTGTCTCAGATATCTTACTTCCACAGCATGCACTCTCAGTTGTTGTGCCATTTCACATCCAGGCCTCTGATGCATGCATCATTGTTGGCTGGAGAATATTATTCCTTAAATCTTGCAAGTGATCCTATCCAACCTTTCATAACCCTCTCTCATATCTCTCCATCCATCTCACCATGTTTACCAAGCACCATTCCCAAATATTTAAACTCACCTTCATTCTCTTTCCTTCCATAACCACCTCACACCTTCCTATAGCCAG
This sequence comes from Scylla paramamosain, assembly GCF_035594125.1. Taxonomy (NCBI): domain Eukaryota; kingdom Metazoa; phylum Arthropoda; class Malacostraca; order Decapoda; family Portunidae; genus Scylla; species Scylla paramamosain. The sequence continues at coordinate 20,808,521 of NC_087161.1, forward strand.
CACATTCATCCTATAAGGATTCCAAAGTTCACTCACCTCCACTTCTTTATTCTTAAACACCATCATCTCACCTTTCCAGTACTTTTAATTTTCATTTCATACTCACCTTATGATACTGATCTACTACTTTCTGAAGTTCATTTCCAATCACTGCTAATAAAAGAATGTCATTTACAAACAAATACATGCACCCCATCCTACTTCATTCTGTACATAAGTCTTGCACCAACATTTCCTATTTAAGCTTTTATCTCCCTCACACAGTCATCCGTGAAAATAAACTACCACAGAGACATCACACATCCTTGCCTCACTCCTATTCCTAAAATGAAAATCTCCAAGCTGTCCCTTCATCCTCACACGTGCACTTGCATCCTTATAAAAAGCTGTAATTCCTTCTAACAACTCTCCTACACCATAAATTTTAAGAACATCCTAAAGGGCTCCTCTGTCCAGCCAGTCATATACATACTTTCTCTAGGAATATAATGCTATGTAAAACTTTTCATCATGCATGTCTGATTTGGACATTTTTTTTCTTTCCTAAAAAGTCCCTGTTCCTTACCCTCCTCCACCTCCAACTCACTCACTTCCATTAATCTCTCACTGAATATTCTTCCATAGACTTTTCCTGTCACACTAAACAAATTTATTCTCTTGTAATTATGACACTGTAATCACTCTTCTATCCCTCCCACAAGGGGCCACTGGCAGCAGGCAGGGCTACAGCAGTGCTCATCCCAGATCATCTGTTGAAGAGCTGTCTAATAAAATTAATTTTCAAGAATAGTATCCTAATAAATAAATAAATGAATAAATAAATAAACAAAAATAAAAAATCTGAAAACAATTTAAAAGAATAAAAACAAACTGCTGGTGTTAACAATGCCTAACTTCCCCCTTCACTTAAACCCTGTAGTGTGGAACAACAAGAAACACTGAAGATAGGAGTGGGCTGGTTCATGGCAATCCTGTTGCCAGCCTTCTTACAACAGCTTATGGCTCTCTGCACAGTGCTAACACACCCCATAAACTTCAATGATTGCAATATTGCCAATGCACAAAGGCTTCCTACTTAAAGTAAGTCACAAGGCACAAAAGAAACATACTCTCCAAATTCCAATCAACTCTCATTTAAAAGATATAATACACATATACAGTTTATAGAGCCATACAAACAAGGAAAGTGGCTCAGGATTCATTGCTTAAGGTAAAAATAAGTTTATCCAGATTGGGATTCAAATTTCCAGAGTTCTACCTTTGTATAATGCTGTTGAAGTTTAGTTACTTAGCACTGATTGCAATCAAAGGATAAATTGACACACCAGCAACCCCATGCCAAATGAAGATGCACCTTAAACACCATGAAACCAGAATGCACACAATCCTTGATGAATAACACAAAACAAAAATACACTAAAATCTCCAAAAGTCAGCATTTTATAAGTTGATATTCTACAAAGTTGGGGGGATGGGGGAATCCAAGTAACTTAAGAACTTGAAGAGGAAATATCTACCACATTGTTTTCTATATGCAAGACCAAAATAATGTTTATCTGTACTAGTATTTGTCACATACACCTTGAACAAATCCTTTATATATGAATTTCTATTTCAAAGACCAAAAAGAACAAATTTCCTCAATTAGGTAGGCTAAATTTTATTTCCTCTTAAGAGACATCTTGCTCTTTTTAGTTTGTGAGACTTGATGTTGAGACTGGGCAATGCCCTTGTGTTCTTGAGACATGGTTTTCCTCTTTTGGGCCAGATTTGAACTACTACTCTTGAAATTATGCTTTTTGGAAGAGGAAGAGACATCTGGAGAAGATGGTGGTGAGTTCACTGACCTGTCCTCATCTCCACTGTCCCTGTCTGATGTGGGACTATTTGTGACTCCATTTCCATTTTTTCTTCCAGCTGCCTCTTCCTCTCCATTTTCCCCCTCCCCATTTTCACCCTCGATGTCCTCTACAAGTGCAGACACCATGATTCGGAAGTCCCTGTTGGTGCTCACCTTCATCCCATGCATCAGGTTGATTCTTGACTTGCGGGAAAGTGTGATGAGGTGGTTTTCATATCGCTCTACTGCAAAAATGAGGGAAGGAATAAGCTTAGACTCTTTAATGGCACGGGTAATGAGAACTGTCCCCTTTTTGGTGCCCTTCCCCATGTCTGAAACTTGTCGCTGAATGGTATCAATATAGGTGATCATGGGATACACTGGTCCACTCACTAAATCTCCAGACATTTTCACCAACTTCTCAAACTTCTCTGAAAGCTGTGTATGGCTGCGCAAGCGGTACAAGTCAAGGTAATACTTGACATAAGATGAAAGTGCATTGTAGAGCTTGGTGACTGTGGTGAGTGTATGGTCAACTAGTGAACCAAGTGGTAGGGCAGACTGGATGATCTCATGTATACCAGAAATTACTGCACTGCATTTAGTGATTATACACTGTTCTACTTTTTCCAAGTCATAGTCTCCTCCTGCACTGAGACTAGCCCTCATCTTGCAGACAACCAACTCCACTAAAGCCAGAGCTGTATCTAGGTGAATCAGAGTAACACCTAAAACAGTTGGGGCTGAATCCTCAGTCACCACAGAATATTTATCATGGCTCTTCACTTCAGTGTCCTCCTTGTGGTCACCCAATTTAGAATGCAGTTCTTGTGCTAATTCCCATGTCATAGAATGGTTGGCTTTCACCTGATCTGATAGTTGGAACAATAGTTTCAGGAGAGCCTCCGTCAGAGCTGGATTATCAAAGTTTTGATCTTTAGAAAGCTGCAACACCCACTCCTGTACTTCTCGGAGCAGTGGGCTATTATAATCCATAGATTGAGAAACAGTGTTGATCATTTGAACAAGGATGGTGGCATCCTTCAACAAGGAATCACGCTCTTTGTGATGCAGGATCCTCAGCAGCATCTTCCGACAACGTTTAGCTATCTTGTGCAGCAGCACACTGAGAGAAGATACCTCAGTTTTTCCCAGCACATCTTTAAGCACTGCCTCAAGCTTATGTTTGAAGTGCTTACAAAAAATAGACATGATGGTGGCCACAATGTTGAGGCTCTGCCTCAATCTGGTCACCTCCCGTACATCTGAGGCATCTGGTCCTCCAACACAGCCAATACATTCTTCTAACAAGATCTTGGCAGTGGTTTTCAAGGGAGGTAAAAGTTTTTCTCTCTCCAATCGAGTCAATCCCTTGAAAGAAGACAAATTGATTTCTACAACATTTAAAAGGTACATTTGGAATCCATGGTTGTTGCCCAGTACTGTGCGAATGCTGTCATTAGCTCCCTCCCCATCTTGTCCCTCTTCTTCAGCCAATGTGGTGGCTAGTATATCTGCTGTCACACGCAAGCTCAAGTTACTCTTAAAAGGTGTTGTTGGCTTGCTTGGTAGACGTCCCCGTCCTCTAGTTTTTGATCCTTCTCCTTTCTTGCCAGGTCTCTGATTTTTTTCTGTTATAAGATCAACTATTTTTTGCTGTGATCTGAAGAGAGAAAGAACTGTGGGCACTGTCTCCTGTGACTGTTTCTTTGTCAAGAAGATGTATTCCAACAAGCTGTCAAACACAGTAGCCATTACCTGGGCATTCAGTAGGTTTTTCTTACCTGCAGCAGAGCCAGAAGAAAAATCCCCATTAGTATTGATGCCCATATCTCCCAGGTCACACCCAGAAAGCTTCTCTATTAGCTTGTCAAAGAGTGAACAAGTTTCATTTAGGACTGAAACTACATTGTCCTCATCATTCTCCCCATCAGCAGCAGCAACTAGATCCCTGTGCTTGTGGTAATAGGCCTGGCAGGCAGCAAGGGCAGACAACAAGTCACCTAGAGGTTCCACCAGGATCACACTCTCCCCCTGAACTTGGACAACTCTCTTCAGTTGAACAGGATTGAGGGCATCTGGCCGCAAGTCCATGAAAGTTCGGCTGTGTTGTAGCAGCAGCTCCATGACGCTTACAACTAAGTGAGGGTTGGCAGCACACACTTCATACAGTCCTTGGTAGAGGGTGCACTTTACCTAATAAGAGAAGGGATCTTGAATAAGCATATGTGAGTGCAGAAGTGATTTAATTATCTTAAGATTATTAAGATGTATGGTAATATGGTCTAGTTCTTTTTGCTTATGAAACAAGGCATCAAATAAAGAATATTAAACATAGCATAAAAATTGATAAAATTTAAGTGATAAAATTAATTCCAAATTGTATCATAGGCAGCAAAAAATTTTCCTAGTTGCTTGCACTTAATTCAGTTGCCTTTTGTAGCATACGTGGATTAAAAAACACATACTATGTCCCTTAATGTCTCTAGAATTCTGGGAATGACAGACAAGACTTGAACATAAAATAAATCATACGAAATATAAATTATATCTAACTGTAACTGCAAAATTACTGTAAACCCTCAGTATATCATATCCATTGGGAGGAATCCTAATATGATGTATCTGATAATCTTGATTATTTGATGGTTCAAAGGACTTGGCCCTTTACACCACACCATAATTCACTAAAACATAGTATAATATAGTATAACACAGTATAATATAACACTGCTGAATAATGAATAATGTTTCGTAATGTACATACACACAAGGTCTTGAAGGGCTGCCTTCCTTGAAGGAAGAAAGATACAGAACTGTTAGATGAGCTGAGCAATGCATGGGATGAACACTGCATTGATGCTCACCTGGCCCACTTCTTAGTTGGCTTTTAGTTTAAACAAAAGATATCTAAATGCAGAGGAAGGTGAATGGGACGGAGGAGAGCAGCAGAGGTGCGAGGAAAGGAGTGCAGTACGGAAAGGGCAACTTGTTGTTCTTGTTATTGATTACTTTTTCTTTTTTACCTGGGACATCATCTTATGCTGCTGCATAAGATGTACACATAACTAGATCCCTCTCTTATAACTGGATCCTATCCAGTTTATGAGAAGTTTCTGCTGATGTCTGTAAGTATGATGCAGCTAATGATCTGATATATATATATATATATATATATATATATATATATATATATATATATATATATATATATATATATATATATATATATATATATATATATATATATATATGTCTGATATAGTGAGGGTTTACTATAAGTAATTTAACCTCTAAGAAGAGATGGAGGAGTTATAGTTTTGTGAGGAACATGATAAACATAGCTGGATGCAATAATGAAAAAAATTTATCATGATAACTGATAAATTGATAACGAGAACCTTATCAGCGATAACTGATAATTGATAACTGGCAGTAAATTTATCGCCTGATAACCAATAAATCCAAAATTCTGATATTAGCAATAACAATATTGATATTTTAAATTTAAAAAATGGATAAACCCCAATCTTTATTTTTATCTTTATCTTGGAAAACTTAGAAAATCTTGAAAAAAAAAAAAAAAAAAAAAAAAAAAAAATCAAATTCAATGATTATGCTGTCTCTTCACTAAGAACAGTATTGATTTTAATAAAATAACTACATTTGATTTTGAAAGTTAAAAACTTCAACATCCTGATGTTCCAAAAACTAAAATGATCAATTATCGCTAGTTTGGAACCAAAAGTATTGGTGATATTGGCGAATCAATAATGCAGGAAAAATAATTATCCAATAACTGATAACCCAATATCATTACTGCAATAAATTATCGCAATAATGCTCACCTAAGATGATAAATATATAACTATTAAGCATGTAATACGAATTAAAGATTGGAAACTGAGAATGCAATCACCTCCTGTTGTTGAGAAAAGCACCGCCTCAGCACCCCAAGCAGTTCAAGACATAGGGCTTCATTGGTGGAGCTGTTGAACACTGAGTGAACATTAACATTTACACTGGTACTGCTGAGGGAAGAAGAGAAAGACATGGATGCCTGGGAGGATGGCAGTGTTCCCATCACCCGGAAATATTTCAGGAACTGCAAGAAGCCTCTGACAGCAATCTGACGGCTTTCAATCTTCCTGGAGAAGAAAACACTTTTAGTCCAGTGAAAATGAATAAATAAATAAATAAATGAATAATAAAAAATAAAAAAAAGAAATAAAGTAAAAAAATAAAATAGAACAAAATAAATAAATAAATAAATAATAATTTCTTAATTCAAGTTCTAGAATCCATAATACTATAATAATAATAATAATAATAATAATAATAATAATAATAATAATAATAATAATAATAATAATAATAATAATAATAATAATAAATGTTAGCAAATGAAGAAAAGTATGGTGCATTCATGGATTTCAATACAGAAAAAAAAAAAAAAAAAAAAAAAAAAAAAATCCAACATTTAATTTCATTCTGGGCATTTCCCTCAAGTGGAAGACCATGTCAGAGAAGTCTCCATCATTCCCTCATGACAAAGTTAAAGCCATACATTGCATCTCTCTCCCTTCAGTATTCATAAAATTCTTTATTCACTTTTACTGATGGCCTCCCTTTTTGCATTTTCAGTATTCAGTTTCACTCACAACCACTTTTCACAAATCTTGGCCATTCATTATTTCCATGTGTCGTACTTTACCTCACAAGCCATTCCACATCCTATTTCTTTCTGTTTCATCCTAGAAAAAATTCTCATAAAAATCCACTTTGCTTTCTCATCTTGACAGCTGCATGCTCTTGCTATAACCTATGTCCATGATAAAAATTTATGATTCTGTGCTGAATTCCATGTCCATGTTTCTAATGCATATATGAGAATAAGAAGGATAATATATATATATATATATATATATATATATATATATATATATATATATATATATATATATATATATATATATATATATATATATATATATATATATATATATATATATATATATATATATATATAGAAGAGGTGAACAGGGAAAACATCCAGTTTTCTTTCTTCCTTTATTTTTTCCAACATTTCACCTTCAGAGAGAGCATTTTCAGACTAAAATATATAAATAAAATTTAGTAACACTGTAAAAGATATATTTTAAAAGCATGAAAGCAAAGCCCTAACTCTTAAGGAGCACAGCAGTATAATAAAACAAAGACAGAACTGTGAGGTGAAGGTACACAATGGCTTGTTAACTAAAAAATAGAAAACAAACGACAAACAATTTACAGAGCAGTAGTGATATATGTGGATGGACATAATGGATGGAAAAAAGGCAAGTGGAATAAAAAAAGTTTAGCTGAGTGGACTGACCTGGTGTGCTTTCATTGGAAAGAGAGTAAGGACTGACAGAGGGTGGCATTGTGGGAGTTAGACTGATTGCTAACTCAGAAAATGAAGATCTTATAAACTCTGGTCAGAGCTTCATTTTCTGAGTCAGCAATCAATCTCCCACAATGCCACCCTCTGTCAGTTGTCACCCTCTTTTAAATGAAAGCACACTAGGTCAGTCCACTTAGCTAAACCTTTTTTATTCCACTTGTCTTTTTGTCTGATATCTGTGTCCATCCATTATGTCCATCCACATATATCACTACTGTTCTATACATTGTTGTTTTCTATTTTTTTAGTTAACAAGCCATTGTGTACCTTCACCTAATAGTTCTGTCTTTGTTTTGTTATACTAATGTGCTCCTTAAGAATTAGGGCTTTGCTTTTATACTTTTAAAATGTATCTTTCAGTGTTTTACTAAATTTTATTTATATATATTTTAGCCTTGAAGATGCTTTCTGTGAAGGTGAAACGCTGCAAGGAATAAGGGAAGAAAGAAAACTCTGGATGTTCTCCCTGTTCACCTGTACTATAGCTCGGAATTTTATATATATATATATATATATATATATATATATATATATATATATATATATATATATATATATATATATATATATATATATATATATTTTTTTTTCCCTACTTATCTCAGTAGGATATTTTTTATCCCCTTTGTTGCAATTGTTGGTCTCCCTGATATGTTAAAAAGTCCTCTCATTCATAAAAGTCTTCAGTTTCTTTATTATGTCAGCATTTTGCTCATCTCTTTCCTATCTTCTTTTCCATGACCCTCATTCAGTTCCTGCACTTTCACTTCACAAATGAGAGAGAGAGAGAGAGAGAGAGAGAGAGAGAGAGAGAGAGAGAGAGAGAGAGAGAGAGGAGAGAGAGAGAGAGAGAGAGAGAGAGAGAGAGAGAGAGAGAGAGAGAGAGAGAGAGAGAGAGAGAGAGAGAGAGAGAGAGAGAGAGAGAGAGAGAGAGAGAGAGAGAATGTATGTAGGGAAAGTTTTACGATAACAAGGATACAAGATGAAAGTAAAGAAAATGAATAAAGAAGTAAAAATATTGCTTAAGGTGTAAGGTCACTTCCTATTTCTTCTACCACACCTTCCTCAATTATCTACTTTACTTTTCTTCTTGTTTCATCATCCCTCCCTCTACCAGGAAACTGTGGACTGTGAGCAAACATCCTTTCTTGGCAGCTGTTTACTAATTACTTTTCTAAATAATTTCAACTTTCCAAAAATTATGATCTGCATGACTGAGATTGGGTTAGATTACAACTCAGTACCCTTACCAACCTTGAGAAGAGCATCTTCCTCAATATGATCATTAGGGAATCCTTGAGGGCGATGTTCATCTTGAGCAGTGGATTGAGAGCCAACAGCAAGTGGGTAGCAGCACCCAGGGGAAGATGCTCAAGGTATTCGAGGGTTTCACGAAGCACATCGTGATGATTCAGAACAGTCAAGGGCACAGCTCGGACCAATTTCTCCAGGATCACTGATACAATGACACACAATCAGTTCAATTAGAGCCAAATATGGAGAAAAATTGGGATTTTTGTGATTATGAGGTAACAACTGTGTGTTTCAGAGGTAGTTACAATATTTTTTTTGGGTATATCTAAGTAGCAAAGTACTGGTTTAGGTTTACCTTCTGGTAGAGATAATTTTAGCTCTTCTGCTAATTTTCTCGAGATGGTTTATTGATAAAAAGTGTGTAATTAAGGTTCTTTATTCTTGATTTGTAAGGATAACTGGTAAATTCTTGGATGACAACTGGCAGCTGAGGCTGTTGTGACATTGTTATGATGTCATTCCATAAGTTATTTCCCTGTCTCATAAAAGCCTTTGAACACAGTTACTGGTCCATTGGAAAATCTATAAGTCTGTGGGATTCATAATCATTAACCATGCTGCCAATGACAAGGACACGGATAATCAATTTCTTGATAGTGTTAATTCATTTGCGTAATTTGTATACTTGTCATGTTTATGGTTCCTTTCATCATCTATAAATCTATATCTATCTGTCTACACAAAAATTAAATATGTGCTAATGACTGGTTTTCATGAAGAGAACTATATATATACTTATCTATATTTTTTTATATACAACAGACAAGAGCAGAGCCAAATGACTGACACCACTTAACACTCACAACAGCCTCTTGAAACCTACCCGATTAGCAACAAAGAATTTACCAAAGTTACCTTTACAAGTCATGAATAAAGTACCTTAATTACACATTTTTTTAGTGTCATGTTGATAAAATTTGTGGAAAATCTGAATCTATCTTTACCAAAAAATGAGCTTAATCTAACACTGTATCATTTAGTTATGCCTAAAAACAGTAACATTGCCTCTGAAATGCATAGTAAACATGTGATACCATGATACCTAAATTATTCTATTCTCTCCATGCAACAGTCACTTCTCTTAAATGACATTGGCTAACACCAAACAACTGGATGGAAGATTACCTGAAAGACAGAGATGTAAAAGCAATAACATAAGATGTAAAACAGGATTTGAGGAGAGTAACAAGTGGCATACCATAGATAATTTCTATCTCCATACAGGGTAAAGTAATTATAAGAACATAAGAAATAAGGGAAGCTGCAAGAAGTGAGCAGGCTTACACATGGCAGTCCCTGTATGAAATATACCTACCTATTTCCATCTATTATCCCCATCCATAAACTTGTCTAATCTTCTCTTAAAGCTCTCTAGTGTCCTATCACTAACAACATGATTACTGAGTCCGTTCCACTCATCTACCACTCTATTTGAGAACCAATTTTTTCCTATCTGCTTCCTAAGCCTAAATTTTTCAAGCTTGAACCCGTTATTTCTTGTTCTACCCTGGTTGCTGATCCTAAGAATTTTGCTTACATCCCCCTTGTTATAACCCTTATACCACTTAAAGACTTCTATCAGGTCCCCTCTTAACCTACGTCTCTCTAAAGAATGTAAATTTAACAGCTTCAACCTCGCCTCGTAAGGAACACTCCTCATCCCGTGTATCCTTTTAGTCATTCAATTATGGCAAGTGTAAGTTAGGGAATCAAATTTTATGGTTTATACACTACTTTACTTATAACTATTATGTCCAGCCATTGTGAAGTTGTGCTTAAAATAAAACATGTCTTCTCAAACATAAAATACTTCTGAATATGTTGTTTTCAGATTTTGCATGAAAAGTTATACAAAAGAGATTATTAAGGATTTCTGTGAGTATCTTGTGTGTTGCCTTGCATCTTCCAGTATTGTGCAGGAAGTAAAGTAGGGAGGTGGGTGTTTCCCTCTCTCCCTCCTTGGCATCATCCATTCCCCCTTTTTTTTTTGTAAATTTTTATCTCCCCCAAGACACCCCCCCCCCCACACACACACACAGCCTCGTGGCTCAGGGGTAGAGGGGCCGAGTCTGTGCTGGCTGCTGTGGCTGACACAAGTTCGAACCCCACAGGGATTTTTCTGCCGACAAGTGGGGTGTGTGGTGTGTGAGATCACAGTCTTACCCAATGATTAGTAATAATGAGCTCTGGGGTAGCACTGAGATGCTAATGGCTGGTGGTTGTGGGTTCACTCATGATCAGGCCTTGGTGAATTACACGTACATGAACATGCACACACACATGTGAGATCACATGAAAAAAAAAAGTCTTGATTGAGGTAATGCTTTTTAGATCTAAATACTATCTCTCTCTCTGGGGAGTCTATTGAGGTCATAAGACACAATGCATATCATCTGATGCTTTTTAATAAATTAGTCACTGGAAGTATAATTTTCTAAGTGTAATTGTAATGACTGTGCACTCACTACAAAAAGATAGAATGAATGATGGGAGGGAGGGAGGTGACTGGAGGCTGCTAAAATGCTAAATTGGAATGAATTGTGCTCATTGTCATGTACACTCATGTGTGTATATATATATATATATATATATATATATATATATATATATATATATATATATATATATATATATATATATATATATATATTATATATATACGAGGTGTGTCATTAAAGTTCCAGGACTGGTGCCACACAAGTTTTATTTCACATCCAGGCTACAAACTATAGGTTATCTCCTTCGAAGTAATCCCCCTGGCACCGCATGCACTTGTCCATCCTTCTCTGCCAGGCTTGCATGCACTGCTGGAAGGATTCTTGCGGGATGCTCCTCAGCTCCGTCGTCACGGCCTTTTTGATGTCGTCCGCATCATCAAAACGGGTCCCCTTCATGACCTCCTTGAGCTTGGGGAAGAGGAAGAAGTCGCACGGAGCGAGGTCAGGTGAGTAGGGCGGTTGCTCCAGCACGGCGATGTTCTTCTTGGCCAAGAACTCTCTGATGCTCAGGGCATTGTGAGCAGGCGCATTGTCGTGGTGAAGCAGCCACGAGTTGCCCTGCCACAACTCCCGCCTCTTCTCGCGCACTGCACGAAGCAGACGCCGCAGTACTTCTTTGTACACATGTTGGTTGACTGTCTGGCCCTGTGGCAAGAACTCGCAGTGGACGATGCCCCTCACATCGAAGAAAGCGATCAACATGACCTTGAAGCTGGACCTGGACTGCCTTGCTTTCTTCGGCCGTGGCGACGCCGGACTCTTCCATTGAAGGCTCTGGCGTTTGGTCTCCGGGTCGTACTCAAATACCCAGGACTCATCGCCGGTGATGACTCTCCTGAGCAAGTCTGGTTCAGTTTCCAGACGCTCGAGGATGTCCTGACACACCTGCATGCGTCGTCCCTTCTGGTCATCGTTCAGGAGTCTCGGCACCATCTTCGCACAGACTTTCCGCATGCCCAGATCTTCAGTGATAATCTTCCACACGCTGTTGTGGTTCATGCCAAGCTCATCTGCGATCTTTCGAACAGTCAAACCGACGATCGTCACGCACCATCTGCTTGACACGCTCAACATTGGCCTCATTCCTGCTCGTTGAGGGTCTTCCACTCCTGGGGTCATCTTCCACGTCCTCCCGGCCCTCTTTGAACCTCTTGCACCACTCAAAAACACGTGAGCGTGACATTGTCTCATCCCCGGTACACTTTTTGCAGCATACCCAGTGCTTCTGACGGCGTTTTCCCCAACTGCACCAAAAACTTCAAGTTTGTTCGCTGTTCAGCGCTCATTGTTAAACGACCTGCAACAGAGGACATGATTTTAAAAGCACGTAAGAAAAAGATTAGTGACTGTAGAGGGTTGGGAGCGCAGTTGTATACTCCAGAAGGATTACTTTGAAGGGGAAATATGGTGGTTTGTGGCTTGGGTTTGAAATTCATCTTTTAGGACACCAGTCCTGGAACTTTAATGACACACCTCGTATATATATATATATATATATATATATATATATATATATATATATATATATATATATATATATATATATATATATATATATATATATATATATATATATATATATATATTGGAACCTTGGTCACCAAACGTCTCCCTTTTTCGAACAACCCAGTTTTTTAACAAAAATTTTAACTCATAATTGCTTCGTTTGCCGTACCATAATTTGGTTTTCAAACAAAGTTACTTGATTTTTATATATTTGGAAGAGAGAGACAGATAGTAAGACAGTAATTCAATCTTTGAAATAAATTAAATATGACCCCACTGAAGAACCTTGATGTAAACAAATAAGGTTTGGCACTCAGGAGTAATCCTGAACCTTCTGTGGCACTCTCTATGACCTATAATGCCATCACTACTGCACAACTGCATTTTTCCAGTAGCTTTTCCTAGCAGCAAGATGTCTAAGTGTTATGATCACATTCATTTTGGTGGTGAATGGGTTGCTCCTCTCTGTGTCACTCTATAACGCTTCCCTCACTTGATCAGTGACAAAGAAAATGCCTGCATGGTCTAAACAATACCTTTTGATGAGTTCTGTGTTATTAAGTTCATTCAATACATCCTTTCTGGATAGAAAATTATTAAACTGGAGATGTTGTGTTATCTTAACAATGGGAGCGTCGGTCATTACTCACTAAGACATGGTGGACGAGTGTCTGAGAACGGATTAATCTATTTTACATTGATTCTTACAGGGAAAATAATTTTATTTTTTTTTTATTTCAGATTCTAAACGGCATTCAGGAACGAATTAAGTTAAAAAAACCAAGGTACCACTGTATGTATGTATGGATGGATGGATGGATGTGTGTGTGTGTGTGTGTGTGTGTGTGTGTGTGTGTGTGTGTGTGTGTGTGTGTGTGTGTGTGTGTGTGTGTGTGTGTGTGTATATATATATATATATATATATATATATATATATATATATATATATATATATATATATATATATATATATATATATATAAGTCACTGGCCAAGGGAATCAAGAGAGAGAGAGAGAGAGAGAGAGAGAGAGAGAGAGAGAGAGAGAGAGAGAGAGAGAGAGAGAGAGAGAGAGAGAGAGAGAGAGAGAGAGAGAGAGAGAGAGAGAGAGAGAGAGAGAGAGAGAGAGAGAGAGAGAGAGAGAGAGAGAGAATCCACTGAAATTGCCAGTCGCAAAAGAGAAGTCAAGAGAATCATCAAAAATTGAAAGATAAGTATCTTGAAACCTCTCTCTTGAAAGAGTTCAAGTCATCAAAGGAAGGAGGAAATACAGAAGCAGGCAGGGAGTTCTAGAGTTTAACAGAGAAAGGGATGAGTGATTGACAGTACTGGTTGACTTTTGCATTAGGGAGGTGAACGGAACAGGGATTAGAGAAAAAAGAGTCTTGTGCAGCAAGGATGTGGGAGGAGGGAAGGCATGCAGTTAGCAAAATAAGAAGAGCTGTCAGTGTAAAAATAGTGGTAGAAGATAGCAAGAGATACAGCACTGCGGCAAAAAGAAAGAGGCTGAAGACAGTCAGAGAAGAGGAGTTAATAAGATGAAAAGCTTTTGATTCCACCCAGTCTAAAATAGCAGAAACCCCCTATACATGTGAAGCATACTCCATACATAGACAGATAAAGCCCCTGTATAGAGTTAGCAGCTGGGAGAGTAAGAAAAACTGGCAGAGACGTCTCAGAACACCTAACTTCATAGAAGCTGTTTTAGCAAGAGATGAGGTGAAGTTTCCATTTCAGATTATAAGTAAATGACAGACTGAGGATGTTCAATGGGGAAGAGAGAAACAGTTGAGAGTCACTGAAGAAGAGGGTATAGTTGTCTGAAAGGTTGTGTCAAACTGATTCCTAGATGAATTGAGTTTGAGGCCTTAAACAATACTAAGTTTGCTCTGCTCCAATCAAAAATTTTAAGAGAAATCAGAAATCGGGCATCCTGTAGCTTCCATGCATGAACTGTTTACTTCCTGAAGAGATGGATGTCTACATATATATATATATATATATATATATATATAGAGAGAGAGAGAGAGAGAGAGAGAGAGAGAGAGAGAGAGAGAGAGAGAGAGAGAGAGAGAGAGAGAGAGAGAGAGAGAGAGAGAGAGAGAGAGAGAGAGAGAGAGAGAGAGAGAGAGAGAGAGAGAGAGAGAGAGAGAGAGAGAGAGAGAGAGAGAGAGAGAGAGAGAGAGAGAGAGAGAGAGAGAGAGAGAGAGAGAGAGATGGACTAATGAACTGATTGGAAGAATTGGGTAAAAAAAATTGATTATTGCATGAATATCAGGAGGCTGAATATTTGAGAGAGAGAGAGAGAGAGAGAGAGAGAGAGAGAGAGAGAGAGAGAGAGAGAGAGAGAGAGAGAGAGAGAGAGAGAGAGAGAGAGAGAGAGAGAGAGAGAGAGAGAGAGAGAGAGAGAGAGAGAGAGAGAATGATAAATGGTATGGAAAATGTGAACAAAGAATGTTTTATAAATTTAGATACACAGAATACAAAGGGACACAGTAAGAAGTTGAAGAAAGGTAACTGTAGAAGAGACATCAAGAAGTATAGTTTTCCTCACAGAAGTATGAACAAATGGAATGAACTCATTGAAGATGTTATGAATGCTGAAACTGTCCATACTTTTAAGACCAAACTGGATATATATAGAAACAGGATACTATGAGATTACTACCCTCCTATATACCACAACTAAGTAAATACACACACACACACACACACACACACACACACATTACTACATATAGTATATTTCTATTGCACAAATGAATATTATACATAATAACTGAATTCCAATAAAAAAAAGAACATTTCATGGCTAACATCTTCGGAAAGCAAACAAATAAAAAGATGAACTCACCAATGTACTGTTCTGGTGACGAAGATGAAAGTATGAAACAGGAAAGTTGGGAGATAACGGAGCGTATGAGATGTGGTTGTCGCTTGATGATGAGGGGCAGCAACAGGCCTGCCAGTTCCACTGCACGCTGGCTGGCATAAGTTTCCCCCTTGGTACCGCCACCTGACTCCAGCAGACCACAAGCTAGTTGTACCAATCCCTGGCTCACCTGCCATAGCACAGCAAAGACTCAGTACTCTTGGCTTCCCAGACATAATTCATAATCATGCATGTATCTTATCCTGTTGTAATGAAGAAACTGGCTCTGCAATCTTATTCTTTAAGAATTTTGTTCTTTATACAATCTACTGAAATACAGGTATTCAGTACATATTTGTTCCAGGCTCTTAGCCAACAGTAGACTTGCCACCCAACACAATATATATATATATATATATATATATATATATATATATATATATATATATATATATATATATATATATATATATATATATATATATATATATATATATATATATATGTATATATATATATATATATATATATATATATATATATATATATATATATATATATATATATATATATATATATATATATATATATATATATATTACTCTTGAGTTTCATGATTGCTTTCTTTCACCATAGGCAGTGTTAAACTCAAGGATCATGAAACTTGGAGTATTGAGAACACTGGAAAAATGTTTATTTATTCTGGCTGCATGGCCTAGAACTGTGTGAGTGTGTGTTTTGTCATCACATACATGGTGTGATTTGGTGGTGGTTCAATGCAGTGCCATTGCATCTAAAACAATGTGTGTGTATGTTCTGTCTGCACATCTGGCAATGTGGTGGTGCAGTGCCATCGTATCTAAAATTGTATGTGTATGTGGCTGTGTTTTGTCCTCACATCTGGCCGTGTGGCAGTGAAGCACCAATGCATACTGTTAAACTGTTTGTGTGTGTGTGTGTGTGTGTGTGTGTGTGTGTGTGTGTGTGTGTGTGTGTGTGTGTGTGTGTGTGTGTGTGTGTGTGTGTGTGTGTGTGTGTGTGTGTGTGTGTGTCTGTCTGCACATCTGGCAGTGCAGTGGTGTAGTGCCATCACATCTAAAACTTTGTGTGTGTGGCTGTGCATTTTGTCCTCACATCTGGCTGTGTGGCAGTGAAGCACCATTGCATCAAAAACTGTGCGTGTGTCATCACATCTGGCAGTACAGCAATGCAGTGCCATTGCATCAAAAATTGTGTTTGTCCTCACATCTGGTGATGTGGCAGAGAAGCACCATTGCAACTATAATTGTGTGTGTGTGTGTGTGTGTGTGTGTGTGTGTGTGTGTGTGTGTGTGTGTGTGTGTGTGTGTGTGTGTGTGTGTGTGTGTGTGTGTGTGTGTGTGTGTGTGTGTGTGTGTGTGTGTGTGTGTGTGTGTGTGTGTTTTGTTCTCGCATCTCACATTAAGCTATTTTATGTGCACTTAAATCATATCATATACAATAATGATGCACTGTATTTCACTAAAAAGTATCAAGATAACTCACTTGATCCCAACCCATGCCACAGTTTTCCACAGTCGTGATAAAGGCACTACGGACATCACAGTCACTGGCCCAAGCATCCCGTAGCCACTGGCAATGCTGGGACTGTTCTTCTTCGCGGAAAAACTTCAGAAGACATGATTTGAGAGAATCTAGGATCTGAAAATTTACAAAGATCTTTATTGGATTTAAGCATATAGGCCCATCAAATTCATGTGCAAAAAATACTTCAAATGAAAATACAGTAACATTTCTCAAATATATAGCCTCAAAAACTTCACGAGAAGGGACTTCATATATTCCCAAGTCTAAAAATCACTGCATGTCTTAACTAGGACAATGGATTCATGTCATAACCTGCATTTGTTAAGTCTGTCCACACCATCTATCTATCTAAGCTTCTGATTCTTCACTTCTTCAAGGAGTGTCCTATAATAAGATGGCAATGGCAGAAGAGTCAAACTGTCCATCATAAGCACCTGTCATATATAGAGCTTACTTATTTTGAAATACTAAGAAACAAAGCAAATACTGTTGCTTATAACACTATATACTCGTAAGCTTTACTGATATTTTCCATCCTTTGATGTGTTTAGGGAAGAGATACAGTGGATAATATGGTGATCATTCTTTGAAATATATTAAATGCAATCCTGTTGAAGCATCTCAGTGTAAACAATTATTTGAGCTCTTTTCAAATCTATCCATCTATCTATATAACAAACTGGCAATCCCTCTTGGGGTGGCCCAAAGGACCAAACACACATAATTCATACTCTTACCCCATCTGCCCCCAGTGAAAAGAGACAGTCTTGTGGCCTATTGTACTACACCTCAGGAGCTTAGGCATTGCATAGCTAGCTGCATACATCCACAGCAAACCTTAATAGCAAATACTGACTAATCCCTATCCCTTTGTAATCAGACTACCTTGCACCTATTCCAATTCTGAGACCACATGCCAATGGGTCCCACTAAATGCATCCACATCACCTCCCAGGGGTCAAGATTTTCAAGCACTCACCACTGTTGCTCTCCATTCATCTTTATCATGCACAATTCCTTTTGCTTGCTGCATAGTCTTTCCTCTCTCATTCAGTGCTCTCTTTACAGAATTCATCCACTTCAGGCAAGGCCTTCCTCTTAACATTTCACTGTGCAAATCTGAACTCATTATTCTCTTTACTAGTTTCCTGTCCTCCAGTCTCTCCACATGTCTAAACCATCTTAACAAACACTGATCTGCCCATCCAGCCAACTCTCTCAAAATACCAGTTCTTCTTGTCTCCCATTTCTTATTTTGTCCCTCCATATTACTTCATACATACTCTTCAAACACTTGTTTACCATTACATTTTAGCATTTCTTCTCTGCTAATCCCATGTTTAATGTTTCCAAACTAAAAACACTTTGGGTACCACAGTTTCTTCATATAACCCTCTCTTTACATTCATACCCAGTATCCAATGTTTAAAGATCTTTCTCAGTTCACCAACTACTTTTACTGTTTTAGAATGGTGCATGGAAAAGCCTCAAAATAACAATGGGATTTTTTTTTTTTTTTAGAATGCAAAACTAATTTTAGTAATATTCAACCATGCTGTAACTCACTAAACTGAAGCACAGCAGGTGCACATGAGAACAACAATACAGGCATTCATTATGACAAATGTACATTATGGTGACTGAAGAACCTATGGGAAAGAATCAATTGATTCCAGGGAACCAGAAAATAATATAAAAATCCCTCAATTGATTCCAGGGAACCAGAAAATAATATAAAAATCCCACAATCTAAAAAAAAAAAAAAAAAAATTACATCAAAATGAGCACATCTGCACTACCAAATTTGAGACAAAACAACAAATATATACAGTACCCTCCTGAGTTTTACACATTATCACCCCAAATTTTGCACTGCTTTGACAAGTATCAGTCATATTTACCTATTGTTGGCGTCATGTGTATACATATAGTAAATCCCGCCTAAGTTGGAGTTCTCTCTCTCTCTCTCTCTCTCTCTCTCTCTCTCTCTCTCTCTCTCTCTCTCTCTCTCTCTCTCTCTCTCTCTCTCTGTGAAAGTAAGAATGATCCAAAGGGTTGCTAAATAAAATGAGACTGAGAATGGAAATGGAATTACATATACGACTGAGAAAGAGTGCAAAACACTCTACTTGATAATTACTCCCAGTGAGGTCTAAAGCACTGTTCAGGGGGTGCTGTGAATTTATCATTAAACCCAGCTGTGATCTCACTGAACGTTTCCCTCTGTGTCTCACAACACAAGGGGGCAGTCACAGCCTGCCCTCTAAAGACAACTCTCTTCCTCTACACAAAACTACAAGCACCTAATAACACACACACACACACACCCTTCACTCAAAAATTTCAAAATTATCATGGTGACTCCTACACCAGCCTCAGTCCCCATCTGGGGAGGGGACCATAAATGTCCACAAGTTGGACTTTGTGTGTCTTTGTGGACTGAGCGCATAACAGAGGTGATAGTGTCTGGCATGGAGGCGTACATTCCTCACTCTTTTTCTCAACCTAAAACCTTCAAAATCTTGGTTTAACACAGCTTGTTCTCGTGCTATACATGATAGAGAGGTGGCCCACAAAAGGTACTTAAGCCTTCCATCACCAGAATCTCATGCACTTTATATTTCTGCCCGGAACCATGCCAAGTCTGTTCTCCAACTAGCCAAAAAGTCCTTCATTAACATAAAGAGTCAAAACCCTTCAAGATCTAACTCCCCTTGTGACTTCTGGCATCTAGCCAAAAATATCTCCAATAACTTTGCTTCTTCTTCTTTCCCTCCTTTACTTCAGCCAGATGGCACCACTGCTATCACATCTATTTCTAAAGCTGAACTCTTCGCTCAAACCTTTGCTAAAACTCTACCTTGGACGATTCTGGGCTTGTTCCTCCCTCTCCTCCACCCTCTGACTACTTCATGCTACCTATTAAAATTCTTTGCAATGATGTTTTCAATGCCCTTGCTAAACCCTCGGAGGGCTTATGGACCTGATGGGGTCCCTCCTATTGTTCTCCGAAACTGTGCCTCCGTGCTTGCACCTTGTCTAGTCAAAACTCTTTCAGCTCTGTCTGTCAACATCTACCTTTCCTTCTTGCTGGAAGTTTGCCTACATTCAGCCTGTTCCTAAAAAGGATGACCGTTCTAATCCCTCACACTACCGTCCTATTGCTTTAATTTCTTGCCTATCTAAAATTTTTTAATCTGTCCTCAAAAGGAAGATTCTTAAACATCTATCACTTCACAACCTTCTATCTTGCCTATCTAAAATTTTTTAATCTGTCCTCAAAAGGAAGATTCTTAAACATCTATCACTTCACAACCTTCTATCTGATTGCCATTATGTGTTCCATCAAGGCCGCTCTACTGGTGATCTTCTGGCTTTCCTTACTGAGTCTTAATCATCCTCTTTTAGAGATTTTGGTGAAACTTTTGATGTTGCCTTGGACATATCAAAAGCTTTTAATAGAGTCTGGCACAAAGCTTTGATTTCCAAACTACCCTCCTGCAGCTTATATCCTTCTCTCGGTAACTTCATCTCAAGTTTCCCTTCTGACCATTCTATTGCTGCTGTGGTAGACAGTCACTGTTCTTCTCCTAAATCTATTAACAGTGGTGTTCCTCAGGGTTCTGTCCTGTCACCCACTCTCTTCTTTTTTTTTTTTTTTTTTTTTTTATGTAGGAAGGATACTGGCCAAGGGCAACAAAAATCTAAAAAATGCCCACTGAAATGCCAGTTCCATAAAAGGGTCAAAGCAGTGGTAAAAAAAATTGGTGGATAAGTGTCTTGAAACCTCCCTCTTGAAGGAATTCAAGTCGTAGGAAGGTGGAAATACAGAAGCAGGCAGGGAGTTCCAGAGTTTACCAGAGAAAGGGATGAATGATTGAGAATACTGGTTAACTATTGCATTAGAGAGGTGGACAGAATAGGGGTGAGAGAAAGAAGAAAGTCTTGTGCAGTGAGGCCGCGGAAGGAGGGGAGGCATGCAGTTAGCAAGATCAGAAGAGCAGTTAGCATGAAAATAGCGGTAGAAGACAGCTAGATATGCAACATTGCGGCAGTGAGAGAGAGGCTGAAGACAGTCAGTTAAAGGAGAGGAGTTGATGAGACGAAAAGCTTTTGATTCCACCCTGTCTAGAAGAGCAGTATGAGTGGAACCCCCCCAGACATGTGAAGCATACTCCATACATGGACAGATAAGGCCCTTGTACAGAGTTAGCAGCTGGAGGGGGTGAGAAAAACTGGCGGAGACGTCTCAGAACACCTAACTTCATAGAAGCTGTTTTAGCTAGAGATGAGATGTGAAGTTTCCAGTTCAGATTATAAGTAAAGGACAGACTGAGGATGTTCAGTGTAGAAGAGGGGGACAGTTAAGTGTCATTGAAGAAGAGGGGATAGTTGTCTGGAAGGTTGTGTCGAGTTGATAGATGGAGGAATTGAGTTTTTGAGGCATTGAACAATACCAAGTTTGCTCTGCCCCAATCAGAAATTTTAGAAAGATCAGAAGTCAGGCGTTCTGTGGCTTCCCTGCGTGATATGTTTACCTCCTGAAGGGTTGGACGTCTAAGAAAAGACGTGGAAAAGTGCAGGGTGGTATCATCAGCGTAGGAGTGGATAGGACAAGAAGTTTGGTTTAGAAGATCATTAATGAATAATAAGAAGAGAGTGGGTGACAGGACAGAACCCTGAGGAACACCACTGTTAATAGATTTAGGAGAAGAACAGTGACCGTCTACCACAGCAGCAATAGAATGGTCAGAAAGGAAACTTGAGATGAAGTTACAGAGAGAAGGATAAAAACTGTAGGAGGGTAGTTTGGAAATCAAAGCTTTGTGCCAGACTCTATCAAAGGCTTTTTGATATGTCCAAGGCAACAGCAAAAGTTTCACCAAAATCTCTAAAAGAGGATGACCAAGACTCAGTAAGGAAAGGCAGAAGATCACCAGTAGAGCGGCCTTGACGGAACCCATACTGGCGATTAGATAGAAGGTTGTGAAGTGATAGATGTTTAAGAATCTTCCTGTTGAGGATAGATTCAAAAACTTTAGATAAGCAGGAAATTAAAGCAATAAGATGGTAGTTTGAGGGATTAGAGCGGTCACCCTTTTCAGAAACAGGTTGAATGTAGGCAAACTTCCAGCAAGAAGGAAAGGTAGATGTTGACAGACAGAGATGAAAGAGTTTGACTAGGCAAGGTGCAAGCACGGAGGCACAGTTTCGGAGAACAATAGGAGGGACCCCATCAGGTCCATAAGCCTTCCGAGGGTTTAGGCCAGTGAGAGCATGGAAAACATCATTGCGAAGAATTTTAATAGGTGGCATGAAGTAGTCAGTGGGTGGAGGAGAGGGAGGAACAAGCCCAGAATCGTCCAAGGTAGAGTTTTTAGCAAAAGTTTGAGCAAAGAGTTCAGCTTTAGAAATAGATGTGATAGCAGTGGTGCCATCTGGTTGAAGTAGAGGAGGGAAAGAAGAAGCAAAGTTATTGGAGATATTTTTGGCTAGATGCCAGAAATCACGAGGGGACTTAGATCTTGAAAGGTTTTGACATTTTCTGTTAATGAAGGAGTTTTTGGCTAGTTGGAGAACAGACTTGGCATGGTTCTGGGCAGAAATATAAAGTGCATGAGATTCTGGTGATGGAAGGCTTAAGTACCTTTTGTGGGCCACCTCTCTATCATGTATAGCACGAGAACAAGCTGTGTTAAACCAAGGTTTAGAAGGTTTAGGACGAGAAAAAGAGCGAGGAATGTATGCCTCCATGCCAGACACTATCACCTCTGTTATGCGCTCAGCACACAAAGACAGGTCTCTGACACGGAAGCAGTAGTCATTCCAAGGAAAATCAGCAAAATACCTCCTCAGGTCCCCCCAACTAGCAGAGGCAAAACGCCAGAGGCACCTTCGCTTAGGGGGATCCTGAGGAGGGATTGGAGTGATAGGACAAGATAAAGATACAAGATTGTGATCGGAGGAGCCCAACGGAGAAGAAAGGGTGACAGCATAAGCAGAAGGATTAGAGGTCAGGAAAAGGTCAAGAATGTTGGGCATATCTCCAAGACGGTCAGGAATACGAGTAAGGTGTTGCACCAATTGCTCTAGGTCATGGAGGATAGCAAAGTTGTAGGCTAGTTCACCAGGATGGTCAGTGATGGGAGAGGAAAGCCAAAGCTGGTGGTGAACATTGAAGTCTCCAAGAATGGAGATCTCTGCAAAAGGGAAGAGGGTCAGAATGTGCTCCACTTTGGAAGTTAAGTAGTCAAAGAATTTCTTTTAGTCAGAGGAGTTAGGAGAGAGGTATACAGCACAGATAAATTTAGTATGAGAGTGACTCTGTAGTCGTAGCCAGATGGTGGAAAACTCAGAAGATTCAAGAGCATGGGCACGAGAGCAGGTTAAGTCATTGCGCACATAAACGCAGCATCCAGCTTTGGATTGAAAATGAGGATAGAGAAAGTAGGAGGGAACAGAAAAGGGGCTACTGTCAGTTGCCTCAGACACCTGAGTTTCAGTGAGGAAAAGAAGATGAGGTTTAGAAGAGGAGAGGTGGTGTTCTACAGATTGAAAATTAGATCTTAGACTGCGAATGTTGCAGAAGTTAATGAAGAAAAAGTTGAGGGGGGTGTCAAGACACTTAGGGTCATCGACAGAAAGGCAGTCCGACCTGGGGACATTTATGGTCCCCTCCCCAGATGGGGACTCCGAGGCTGGTGTAGGAGTCGCAATGATGATTTTAAAATTTTTGGGTGAAGGGTGTGTGTGTTATTAGGTGCTTGTAGTTTTGTGAGGAGGAAGAGTTGTCTTTAGAGGGCAGGCTGTGACTGCCCCCTTGTGTTGTGAGACACAAAGGGAAATGTTCAGTGAGATCACAGCTGGGTTTAATGATAAGTTCACAGCACCCCCTGAACAGTGCTTTAGACCTCACTGGGAGTAATTATCGTTTCAGCAGGTGTCTACTGCCTTATTCATTAATGATCTCCAAAACCAAACTTCTTGTCCTATCCACTCTTACACTGATGATACCACCCTGCACTTTTCCACGTCTTTTCTTAGATGTCCAACCCTTTAGGAAGTAAACATTTCACGCAGGGAAGCCACAGAACACTTGACTTCTGATCTTTCTAAAATTTCTGATTGGGGCAGAGCAAACTTGGTATTGTTCAATGCCTCAAAAACTCAATTCGTCCATCTATCAACTTGACACAACCTTCCAGACAACTATCCCCTCTTCTTCAAAGACACTCAACTGTCCCCCCCTCTTCTACACTGATTATCCTTGGTCTGTCCTTTACTTATAATCTGAACTGGAAACTTCACATCTCGTCTCTAGCTAAAACAGCTTCTATGAAGTTAGGCATTCTGAGATGTCTCCGCCAGTTTTTCGCACCCCTCAACTGTTAACTCTGTACAAGGGCCTTATCCAACCATGTATGCAATATGTTTCACATGTCTGTGGGGGTTCCACTCATACTGCTCCTCTAGACAGGGTGGAATCAAAAGCTTTTTGTCTCATCAACTCCTCTCTTCTAACTGACTGTCTTCAGCCTCTCTCTCATCGCTGCAATGTTGCATCTCCAGCGGTCTTCTACCGCTATTTTCATCCTAACTGCTCTTCTGATCTTGCTAACTGCATGCCTCCCTTCCTCCCACGGTCTCACTGCACAAGACTTTCTTCTTTCTCTCACCCCTATTCTGTCCACCTCTCTAATGCAAGAGTTAACCAGTATCCTCAATCATTCATGCCCTTCACTAGTAAACTCTGGAACTCCCTGCCTGCTTCTGTATTTCCACCTTCCTATGACTTGAATTCCTTCAAGAGGGAGGTTTCAAGACACTTATCCTTCAATTTTTTACTACCGTCTTGGACCCTTTTATGGGACTGGCATTTCAATGGGCATTTTTTTATTGGATTTTTGTTGCCCTTGGCCAGGGTCTTTCTTACATAAAAATAAATAAATAAATAAAATAAAATAAAATAAAATATAAATAAATAAATAAATAAATAAATAAATAAAAAAATTAAGCAAAAATTACATAAAATATGAGAGAGAGAGAGAGAGAGAGAGAGAGAGAGAGAGAGAGAGAGAGAGAGAGAGAGAGAGAGAGAGAGAGAGAGAGAGAGAGAGAGAGGTATCACTCCCTTGTCCCTTATCTCTGACAGATAAGGGGTAGGAGGTGACAGGGAGGGAGGTTTGAAACAAGACAATAGAAGGGAAGAAAGAAAATAAGGGAGGAAGGGACAGGTGGCTGAAACAGCTGGTGAGTTAGTTTGTTATTCTGATTATATTTTTATTTAAAATTTCAGTGCTCACACGAATGGCAGGTTCATCTTGCTAGTTTTGGTTTGTTATTCTGATTAAATTTCTACTAAAATTCCAGTGCTCACACTAGTGGTGAGTTCCTTATGCCAGTTTTGGTTTGTTATTTTGATTAAATATTTATTAAAATTTCAGTGCGTTATTGCAGTTGTACATTATAATGATTGTGCATTGTTGCATACCCTCCTGTATCTGGAAATTTATACTGGGAGAGAGAGAGAGAGAGAGAGAGAGAGAGAGAGAGAGAGAGAGAGAGAGAGAGAGAGAGAGAGAGAGAGAGAGAGAGAGAGAGAGAGAGAGAGAGAGAGAGAGAGAGAGAAACTCTTATAGGACTGATAAGGCTACACTTCCTGCATGGTTTGTGCTGGAGGTGGGAATTTTTCACTCCCTCAGCCCTCTCCACACCAGATACTTCCACAAGCTTAACTGAATAGAGGCACAGCCCCTTTTTGTTTTATAACTGTAATAAGGAGCACTTATATATACTCGAGTTATTTTGAGGAGTTCTGCATCACTAGGAACTTTCTAAACATCCCATTTTGATAGATTATTCCTTTGCTGGGAATAATGTCCTTGTGGGTGGCGATCATCACAGTGGGAACATCTTTCATTAACTGTGCAAAGACAGGGGTGATCCAGTCATAGTATCCCATGTGGATTTATGACAGACATGCCTGCTTTATGACAATTTTTCTAAATTATAATGAAAGTGCATTATTTTTCCTTCACTACAACACAAATCATAGCTAAGACTTGCTAGGACTGCCTCATGAATATGGGACAAGATGTCTACATAAATTAGGGAATGTTACAAGGACATACTAATCCCCAAGAATCACAGACAGGATCACCACACCAGACAGATAACACCAAGTGCTCCCAAAAAACTTATTTTTCAGTTAAGCTATGCCTGATGCCAGTTACCACTCATTCAAGAATATCCAGCTGCCTCTGTGAAGTAAATTCAAACTACATCTGTGACTCCCTGTCATTGCTTGGAGAATAAGAAAAATTAATGAGGATTGATAGATCTCTCCCCCAGCAACACCCTTGGGTGGAACATAGAAGGGGAAAAAACAATGCAAAATATGGTATATGGTTAACAGTAGAAGACACAAATTCTCATTTCAATATGAGACAACAGGAGGTGGTTGCCTAGTGGTCAATGTCCAGATGCAGTGATCTTGGGGATCTGAGTTCAATTCTTGCCAGAAGTTGGCCATTTTCTTGAGCTACTGCCAAGTAGTCAAAGAATATGTGCTTCTATCAATCCAAAATTTGACAATGACATCAAGGAGCTGTGGGGGGGAGAGGGGGAACCCAGTGCGGCAGCATAGGTGTTTCTCTAAAAACTTAACTCCATTAACACAGGCAGGAGTTAACCATCTAAGCCTCCACAAACATATGAGGCAGACTATCTAAGTCTCACAGAAGAGTAATAGCAGAAATGCTGATCAGTGTTAAGTAAAATAAATTAATAAATAATAATAATAATAATAATAATAATAATAATAATAATAATAATAATAATAATAATAATAATAATAATAATAAAAAAATAACAATAATAAAATATGAACATAAAAATAGGAAATATTGAAAAATGAAAGGACTTATAACTTACTGTATGCAAATCATATATAATAATAATAATAATAATAATAATAATAATAATAATAATAATAATAATAATTAATAATAATAATAATAATAACTAACAATATATGTCTACCCCAAAAAGGCAGGTAGCCAAGACAAGGCACACAACTTTCACATCCACACTTATTCACACCACTCTCGTAGCCCCTTGGTCCCCTGTATTGGGGGAGTAAGAATACTGCAACTGTATTCCCTGTGCATCGTAAGAGGCAACAGAAAGGGACATAGTGAGGGGGCTTGAGATGCCCCTCCTTTATAGTTTATCCCCAGCAAAAAGACAAGGCACTAAAAGCATCATAATAATGATGATAGTAGTAGTAGTAGTAGTAGTAGTAGTAGTAGTAGTAGTAGTAGTAGTAGTAGTAGTAGTAGTAGTAATAATAATAATAATAATAATAATAATAATAATAATAATAATAATAATAATAATAATAATAATAATAAAAGATAATTATAAAAACTAAAAATAAAAATAACACCAATAAAACACCAAAA
>NC_087161.1:20843522-20958522 GCF_035594125.1 Scylla paramamosain
ACACACGATGAGGAAGTTTGGAATGAACCACTTGCACCAGGTGGTACACTAGTGGTGGTACACTCTGGTAGTCAACTTTTTTTAGCACTTCCTTCACCTTGTGGATGACATCCTCCAGCTCCTCCTTGGGAAGGTCCATGTCCCTAAAACAAGTATAAAAAAATTAAGTGGTTGCAATGCAGCATTTTTTAACTGCCATCCTGAAAGAAAAATCTGATCTACACATCTACTACGGTAAAAATGCCATAACTTTGGACAGCACCCAAATTTTTAGCATTATGAGAGAGAGAGAGAGAGAGAGAGAGAGAGAGAGAGAGAGAGAGAGAGAGAGAGAGAGAGAGAGAGAGAGAGAGAGAGAGAGAGAGAGAGAGAGAGAGAGAGAGAGAGAGAGAGAGAGAGAGAGAGAGAGAGAGAGAGAGAGAGAGAGAGAAATCATGACTACAGAAAAAAATTGCAATATATGCAGAAAATAATGAAATAAGTAGGAAGGTTTTAAGTATTGAATAGTAAACTATCTTAAAAATGTATACATGCATAATCTTGGTATGATTGTTTTAATGAGCATTTCTTTATTTTACAGAATAAATTCTTAACTTTTTGAGAGAGAATATAATTAAGCGCCAAACATCCAATAATAATAAGTATCAATAGTAAAGTTATGCTAATTATGTACATACACAGAAAAATTGCTAAAACAACAAAAACTTTCTACAAAATGGAAAAAACAATTACACTACTAAGAATGACTTTGGAAAAGGCTAATAATCAAAGGAACATGAGTATGCACAAAGCAGCTGAAAAATATGAAATTAAAAAGAGTGCACTGCACAGAGAGAGAGAGAGAGAGAGAGAGAGAGAGAGAGAGAGAGAGAGAGAGAGAGAGAGAGAGAGAGAGAGAGAGAGAGAGTGAGAGAGAGAGAGAGAGAGAGAGAGATGCCTACATGCAAACAGCGAAATCCTCCATTTTCATTAGCAGCTACTTAGCCCCTTGCTACACTCAAGTTAGTCTGACCCACTCAACATACCAAAAACAAACAACTTCAGACCTTTGTAAACCACCCAGGAGATTTGTATTTCCCTTGGCCAACATTGCCACAAGACTTTTGAACCTCAGAACAACAAGCTGCTGCCTCTAACTTGAAATGGCCATATTTGATGGTTAGCCCCCTGCTGTACCAGGCACCTCATTTTCTCCTTCAACAATACCAAGAATTTATCAATGACCAACTTTTGATTGGGGCTGAATGTAGTCTCGAAGGCATCACAAAGCCAGTCAAAGATGGAACAAAGTCTCATTTTGACCTTGGGCAGGTCAAGAAGTTTGTGGCCAACAATATAAAAGTAAAGGTTCCCCATAATATCTATATAGTGGGTGATAGCAATGAGTTGCGAGAAGATGGGATTGTGAAAAATGGGGTAAGCGGACCAGTACTACTTGTATGTGGATTTCTTTAAAATCCCCATAAGAAGGACCACATCTACAGTTAGCGCTGACCGTAGTGCAAACTTTTTGAGTTTGCACTACGATCCGCGTTTTGGGGAACCATATGATTCTGTGTAACCAAAATCAAGCCGGGAGAAAGTGACTAACCGGCATCCTTCCCCAACACTCCTACCCGCCGCGCGTCACGTTTCTCGGTCTCAATGTGTTACTGGCCAGCGGAGAGTTCGTTTTTCCTGGCTTTGTCTCAGAATTTCTTTAGCTTTTACCATTATTTTTGCTGTCCTTTTGGGCGTGCTATGCTCTTTGCATGATGCCTGGAAACCGTACAAAGCATGATGATGTCGTGAGAGTTGTTGAACTCCACAAAGTAGGTAAAAATAATCGAGAAATAGCCCATTTAGTTGGATTGACAGAATCAACTGTGTCCAGACTCCTTAATAAATGGCGTGTGGGTGGCAAGGGTGATTTTGTGCCCACCCACAAACATGCTGGGGGCAAGGCCCTTGCTATATCTCCAAAGGCTTTAAGGCTTGTAAAGCGTCAATTGGACCTCCAACCTTCTATTACTGCAAAGGAATTGAAGGAAAAGAACCCTAAACTTCTTGGAGGAGTCTCTATTAGGACAATTCAAGAAAATATTCAGAAGCGCTTAAATTACTCGAAAGTTAAAGACGTGTTAAGCCCTTGGTCACTGCCCGACAAAGGGCTCGACGCGTCAAATTTGCCAAAGAATACAAAGACTGGGACATTACAGCCTGGAGAATGGTACTTTGGACTGATGAGGCGATCTTTTGTATCAGCGAGAGCAAGGGAAAGAAGGTGTGGAAGTCTCCTGCTGCGTCAGCATGTGACCCACGCCTGACGGTGACAAGTGTTAAACACCCACCCTATCTCATGGTTTGGGGGTGCCTTTGGCTATGGTGGTTTGGGAAACCTTGCAATACTCCCTAAGGGCCAGACTGTCAACTCAGAGCGCTATATTAAACTTCTGCAGGAGAATTTGGGAGAGTGTTTTGCAAAACCGGATGTGAGATCCTGCAGCAGGACGGCGCCCTTGCCACACCTCTAAGGCGGCAAAAAAATGGCTCAATGATTGTGAAGTTGAGTATATAAGGGATTGGCCTGGTCAGTCACCCGATATTTCCCCCATTGAAAACTTGTGGGGCATCATGAAGGCACGCCTTCGTCAGGAGGACACATCAACTATTCCTAAGCTTGAATTAGCCATTCAGAAGGTTTGGGATGAAATACCTGCTTCCCACTGTCAGAATTTGGCCGATTCAGTCCCAAACAGACTTAAACAGGTCATTAAGGCCAAGGGCTTCCCGATCCCCAAGTAATTTTGAAGTGTAGGTTTTTATTTTATTTTTTGGATTTTTTTAATAAATGAAATTGAGTTTTTTCTGAAGTTTGCACTACGGTCCGCGCTAACTGTAGGAAAAGGTGCATTTTGTCCACCTATGTAGGCATCATCGTTTTAAAGGGGTTGATGGAGAGAGAGAGAGAGAGAGAGAGAGAGAGAGAGAGAGAGAGAGAGAGAGAGAGAGAGAGAGAGAGAGAGAGAGAGAGAGAGAGAGAGAGAGAGAGAGAGAGGGGGAGGGGGGGGATGACAGCCAATGCTGTATGGGTTTAAGACTAGACATGGTATTAATATAGCCACAACTGTCAGCTAAACATCCAGGTATACAGATCCTTATATCATACTCCTTATACAAATGTACCAATTACACACTTCATATATGTGGTTACATGATGCTGTGAAATGGAAGGAGTCAAATGTAATCATGTAAATCCAACATCAAAGTTCAAGAGGATAGACTCACCTCCCACATGACATTCCAAGTATCCCATATCTGTATATTATATTGTATAGTCTGTATCTATTGTATATAAAGAAAAAAATGAACTATTAACTTCTCATCAGCATAAACCTCCCAAAATACATTTGTTTATGGAAAATAAAATAGACAGTAATGGCCATGATTTCACCAAAGACTAACTAAAATATAGAATGAACAATGAATGACCAACAGTATAAACAACATTTAAACTGAGATGTCAATAATGTTGCAATAAAATTTTTTTGTGTGGATGAGAATGCTTGTCAATGCTCCTTAATGGCATGCCACTCAACAGGTTAACATTCTACCAACTACAACTTTGCCCAGATTTCCTCTGTTTACAGCTATTCTCTTACTCTCAGTTTCCTTCTAATATATACAGGCTTTCAATCAGACTCACTTTATGACAGACAGGAGACTGATGGCAGTCTCAGCAGACCAGGGTAGGTCGCAGAGTGTCTTGACAACCTGGTAGCGGTAATCTTCCCCAGCCATCTTAAGACCCTCCACAGTGACTTCCTCTTTGTGACTCACACTGGTGATTGTCTTAGCCATGAGGTCCACCCATCTGATACAGATACAAAATGCCTCACTACTTGCATACACATCACATATCAACAATCATCAAAATCAATCTAATTTTTCTTGTTATACCTTTCAGTCTTGTAAGATAAGAGAGAATTTTGTATTATAATCAACAAAATACTTGCCGTTATAAAAAAATAGTTCACACTTTTATGTTACACAGGAATTCAGTTTTATTCCTTACTTAAACCTCAAGAGTGTGCAAGTACTCCAGAATCTCTTTCTAGTTGTTGCTCAGTTCAGGCAACAAAATAATTTTTGTCTCATACAGAAAGGAAACTCCTGTTGTTATGCACAATCTTAACAGCAATATATACCTTCCTTGGAGAGGCTGACCACTCCGTACCAATTCCACATACTGGTCCACCAGTGTGACCAGTGTGTGGCTGGGGAAGGTGTCTACATGCATCATCAACACTGCCACCAATTCTCCAATGCTTCTCTCTCTGCCAGCCACCTCTACCCTCACCACCCGTAGCACAGCTTGGTACACCTGCACACCAAACATATCAGATAATTCAAGAGAAAATAAATATCCCTGAAAACTGGTTTTCATAGCTACATGTAACATTTGAACTTCATTAGATAACTGTAGACTATTATCCCAATCTTATTTGAAGCTAGTTATAACACTGCATTGCAGAGATCCATGCCCAATATCAGTTTTCCTACTGCAAACACTGTAAATAGAATTTAATGAATGTCCTATAAAATACAATATGATTACATGTAATCATGTGCACTACATAATGCAGTAAAAACTCTCTAAGATCACAATTTGATACAGTGTGAAGCTCAAGAGGATGAGGGAGTAAGCTACAATTGCTCTCTCCATGCTGCTGGAAAGAGAAGTCCACAGTCACAACACCTTAGGTTTTGCTTGTCATAAGCAATCTCTAAAGGATTTTTTCTTTTTCAAACCAAAAGTCATTGGGGTAAGCAAGTTTTGTGTACTCCCATTAATGGCCTGGACAAGGGGCATATTAAGGCTAGAACTGGTTGGCACTCACCTAATAGTGAGAAAGACAACTACAAGTATAAGATGTTATATAGAAAAAACTTACATAAATATCAATGTAAATTTTAGTAATAACTTCCAATATGCATCATAGACCAGATAACATACACTACTGCAAATACTGTAAAGAAACATTACAAATATTACTTTTTTGTCAAGTGATGAGTTATGGTATAAACCTAGCAAATTAATGTGACAAAACTATAACATAGTACTTAAACCAAAATAAGACACTTTTTAATATCTCATTACAATCCATGAGTTTGCTAAAACAGATTATAAATTTTTGAAAAGTTGAAGACCACTAACACCAACCCACCTTAAGTCTGAGGTTGGTGCTTTCCCTGGTTTGACAGCTGAGAGAGGAAAGGATACCATTCACCCATTGTGGCCCCTCTGCCCTGTACATCTGTTGCTCCACCATCTAAAAGAAATGAAGGCACTGTTGTACAGGCAGTCAGTCCATGAGCTCCTCTGCATATGTGAATTAACTTAAGAATAAAAAATATGCATAAAAGTGGCAAGTACTTGAAATTAACCCAAACACAAGTATCTACTATTATGTCTCCATTTATGTTCTATGGGTTTGGTCTGTAAAGAAAAAAACATAGATATATAAATAAAAATAAATAAATAAATAATCAATTAATTAAATAATAAATAAATAAATAAATAAATAAATAAATAAATAAATAAATAATAAAAAAGATCATCTTTGATCTGCAAAATCAAATGACGAAATAGTGATATCTACTTTGATGCATCCACAGCAAAATCTTACGTGTAAAACTAAACTAATTTAAGAGATTATTCTTACAAAACAAAAAAAAATTAATACTACAAAAATAACAAAATACTGGTCTTGTTTCATGCACAATGACATCTATCAATCTACTTATGTATCAGGATGATATTCTCTGCAAAAAAGGACAGGTGAGACAAAATGCCTTTATGTGCACTTGTTTTTATGTGCACACACACATGGCCTGGTGGTGCAGTGGTTAGCACACATGACTCACAATCGGGAGGACCCAGGTTCAAATCCCAAGCCAGGTCAAAAGTCTCAGGTTGGATTTCTTTGTAATGTAGCCCTTGTTCACCAGATAGTGATTAGGTACCTGGTATAAGTCAGAAGCTGTAATCCCCACTGCTTAGATAGGAGAAACAAACTCTGAAAAGAAAAATACACATGGGATGGCCTGACCATCACGGGCCTAGTCTGCTAGGTTGACTGGTGCCATGTGGCAGCTATAGTATTAAAATGTGAGATATTTCCTTAGGGTTAATGTATAATTAAGATTTAGTAAGTACTGTACGTTAGCATGTAAGTTAATATGTAACATGTGCATTTTCAGCTGTAAGGCTGCAAGATTAATAAACAAAATATTATTATTATTATTATTATTATTATCATTATTATTATTACACACACACACACACACACACTACTTAGGCACTTTATTAGATTTAACTTCCACTTCCCTTCTGCCTTTATGTTCCATGTTACAGTCCCAGACAATGCAGTTCATTTCACTACACCCTCATCAAACCACCTCTTTACATTCATTTCAAGCAACTTACAACAAAACACTATTAATTCATGCTCACTCCCTTAATACTTCATTGGCTCTAAACTACACATCTATGAAACACTCCTTAATCCACAATATACAATCCTAAATATATTTAAAATGGGCTACCTCCTAATGCAACTTGTAATTCAAATTTACATTCCTCTCAACATCTACCATTCTTACTCCACTACTTTACTCATCCTCTTATTTACTTAAAAATCTCATTTCATATACAGTATTCACCTTAAGTTTTCTTTTTCATCCTTTCACTACCTAATACTTACAGTTATTCAGAATAAGAATGTTTACTAAGCAAAATCATCCCCTTATAATACTATCTTGAAGGGGGTTAATACATAGACACTATTCTGCTCAGGGAGCAACATAGTATATTGAAAATTTGTTAAGTGAAAGCTGTCTTTTTTGCCCAGGTGTCTCCAACTTCTTAGTAATGATCAGTATTCAGTGATCATCATGAAAGGATATTTCCTGTGATACAAATTCATAAAGAACTGTTGCCAGTGGATGACTAAATAATCTACTGTAAACACATTTCTGTACAAAATTATGATAATACAAAATTACACATGAAAATATAACAACATAAATAAAATAAAGTGAATTCAGAAATATGCCTGATGAATTAATTATCATCTATTCACAATTTAAACTGGAAGCAGACAGCATGGCTCCTCTGGCATCACTAAGGAAGCAGTACTGTATTTGCAACAAAAATAGAACAAACAAAATCACCAGCCACAATCAAGTACCTCAAATAAAACCATCTCCTGCCTAACACCACTCACTTCACATATTATCTAAGGTTTACAGCACTGTTCTAGGCCTATATATAACCATTCATGCTTATATGCCACTAATTTTTAACCAGTATATATATATATTTATTTTTTTTTATGTAGGAGGGACACTGACCAAAGCAAAAAAATTGATAAAAAAAAAAAAAAATGCCCACTGAAATGCCAGTCCCATAAAAGGGGTCCAAAGCGGTAGTCAAAAATTGAAGGATAAGTGTCTTGAAACCTCCCTCTTGAAGGAATTCAAGTCATAGAAAGGTGGAAATACGGAAGCAGGCAGGGAGTTCCAGAGTTTACCAGAGAAAGGGATGAATGATTGAGAATACTGGTTAACTCTTGTGTTAGAGAGGTGGACAGAATAGGGGTGAGAGAAAGAAGAAAGTCTTGTGCAGCAAGGCCGTGGGAGGAGGGGAGGCATGCAGTTAGCATGAAAATATGTAGCGGTAAAAGACAGCTAGAGACGCAACATTGCGGCGATGAGAGAGAGACTGAAGACAGTCAGGTAGAGGAGAGGAGTTGATGAGACGAAAAGCTTTTGATTCCACCCTGTCTAGAAGAGCAGTATGAGTGGAAACCCCCCAAACATGTGAAGCATACTCCATACATGGACGGATAAGGCCCTTGTACAGAGTTAGGAGCTGGGGGGGTGAGAAAAACTGGCAGAGACGTCTCAGAATGCCTAACCTCATTGAAGCTGTTTTAGCTAGAGATGAGATGTGAAGTTTCCAGTTCAGATTATAAGTAAAGGACAGACCGAGGATGTTCAGTGTAGAAGAGGGGGACAGTTGAGTGTCATTGAAGAAGAGGGGATAGTTGTCTGGAAGGTTGTGTCGAGTTGATAGATGGAGGAATTGAGTTTTTGAGGCATTGAACAATACCAAGTTTGCTCTGCCCCAATCAGAAATTTTAGAAAGATCAGAAGTCAAGTGTTCTGTGGCTTTCCTGCGCAAAATGTTTACTTCCTGAAGGGTTGGACGTGGAAAAGTGCAGGGTGGTATCATCAGCGTAGGAGTGGATTGGGCAAGAAGTTTGGTTTAGAAGATCATTAATGAATAATAAGAAGAGAGTGGGTGACAGGACAGAACGCTGAGGAACACCACTGTTAATAGATTTAGGAAAAGAACAGTGACTGTCTACCACAACAGCAATAGAACGGTCAGAAAGGAAACTTGAGATGAAGTTACAGAGAGAAGGATAGAAGCCGTAGAAGGGTAGTTTGGAAATCAAAGCTCTGTACCAGACTCTATCAAAAGCTTTTGATATGTCCAAGGCAACAGCAAAAGTTTCACCAAAATCTCTAAAAGAGTGTCTTGATCCATGCCAGACACTATCACCTCTGCTATGCGCTCAGCACACAAAGACTGTGTCTCTGACACAGAAGCAGTAGTCATTCCAAGGAAAATCAGCAAAATACCTCCTCAGGTCCCCCCCAACTAGCAGAGGCAAAATGCCAGAGGCACCTTCGCTTAGGGGGATCCTGAGGAGGGATTGGAGTGATAGGACAAGATACAGAGATGAGATTGTGATCGGAGGAGCCCAATGGAGAAGAAAGGGTGACAGCATAAGCACAAGGATTAGAGGTCAGGAAAAGGTCAAGAATGTTGGGCGTATCTCCAAGACGGTCAGCAATACGAGTAGGGTGTTGCACCAATTGCTCTAGGTCGTAGAGGATAGCAAAGTTGAAGGCTAGTTCACCAGGATGGTCAGTGAAAGGAGAGGAAAGCCAAAGCTGGTGGTGAACATTGAAGTCTCCAAGAATGGAGATCTCTGTAAAAGGGAAGAGACTCAGAATGTGCTCCACTTTGGAAGTTGAGTAGTCAAAAAATTTCTTATAGTCAGAGGAGTTAGGTGAGAGGTATACAGCACAGATAAATTTAGTTTGAGAGTGACTCTGTAGTCGTAGCCAGATGGTGGAAAACTCGAAAGATTCAAGAGCGTCGGCACGAGAGCAGGTTAAGTCATTGCGCACATAAATGCAACATCCAGCTTTGGATCGAAAATGAGGATAGAGAAAGTAAGAGGGAACAGAAAAGGGGCTACTGTCAGTTGCCTCAGATACCTGAGTTTCAGAGAGGAAAAGAAGATGAGGTCTAGAAGAGGAGAGGTGGTGTTCCACAGATTGAAAATTAGATCTAAGACCACGAATGTTGCAGAAGTTAATGAAGAAAAAGTTGAGGGGGGTGTCAAGACACTTAGGGTCGTCGACAGAAAGGCAGTCCAACCTGGGGACATTTATGGTCCTCTCCCCAGATGGGGACTCCGAGGCTGGTGTAGGAGTCACCATGATAATTTTGAAATTTTTGAGTGAAGGGTGTGTGTGTTATTAGGTGCTTGTAGTTTTGTGTGGAGGAAGAGAGTTGTCTTTAGAGGGCAGGCTGTGACTGCCCCCTTGTATGCCGCCACACACTGATGAACCGTGAAGAAACTGTAGGTGTGCCGTAAGAAGCAGGAAAAGGAAGACTGATCGGTGGGACAAAGTTCCACTGATATTTGTATGTATGGGAAAGGTTTCCATTTTTAGTCATGTATGTACTTAAATCAATATCTTCACTTTTAAATTTTTATATACATTTCTAACAGCTAGTAACTATATCAAGGGCATCATGTTTCATTTCTTACTGATAAGTCTAAGTTTGAATAAGGACATCATGTTTCATTTCTTACTGATCTCTAAGTTTGAATGATCATAATAATAATAATAATAATAATAATAATAATAATAATAATAATAATAATAATGACAATAATAACAGCTCTAGTACTCAAATGAAATTAATATCTCAAGTTTTAAATCTTTTTCCTATTTCTCAAATGAAATTAATATCTCAAGTTTTAAATCTTTTTCCTATTTCTATTGGCTAGTAACTTACCAAGAACACCAGGTTTCATTTCCCAATGATATTTGCATTGATGAAAAGGTCAATTAGGGTAACAAAGAAATAAAGCTAACGTTCTTCTCTGAGGTTAATACTTACTGTATTCACAGTATTATGGTTGCTGAATGTAATGCAGTATGCAATACCTTCTGCAAACTTACAGATGCTTAAATAAAAATTAGTTGAAAATTGGGTATTCTTTTACTCTTGCACTTGTCTCAACATGGCTTTACTTACTCTTCTCATCAGAGAGAGCTTCTCATTCAGAGTAATTTGAACCCCATATATACCTGCCATAAATTGTTTATAATCCTGATGGCAACTTTTAAAGATTTATCTGTTTTTGGAGAAACAAGCTCACTCGCTGTTGTGACAATGCTGGAAAGTAACACACCCACTCATGTCATAGATAGATAGCGGGCACTGACCTACCCCAGTGAAGGTGAGTTCGCCTGTGCATGCAAATGCCACATCTGTTGTGCAAGCACGAAATTAGTCATAGTGATTGATTCTGTTGTTTGAGAATGCAGCCACTGGCCAATTAAAAAATACAAAATTAACTTATCCAATCATAGCATTTTATTTCATCTTGTGGAGAGAGACATGGCTCAATTTGAAATATTTGAATTAGTCTGAGGAAGATGTCAGTGGTGGATGTTGCCTTGATTACTTCCAGTGCATCACCAGATTTTATGAAGATAAATATGGTAATGACTTCAAATTAATTTCTTAGCCCTGCCAGTTGGGTGAGGTTAGGTTAGGCTTGTTTGGTTAAGTTCGATGAGTTTAGTCAGGTTGTTAATTTAGTTAGGTTACTTTAGTTTGGTTAGGTAAGGTTAGTTTAGTTTAGTTAGGTTAGTTTGGTTTGGTTAGGTTAGATTAGTTTAGTTAGGTTAATTTACTTTGGTTAGATTAAGTTAGTTTCGTGAGGTTGGGTTGGGTGGTGGTGGTGACACCTGGCTAGCAGATATGGGCAAGTGGCAGCCAGTCCTCTTGTGGGGAACATTACCAGTGAGTGTTACTGCTGTGTTACTTATTTGTGAGGATGAAATTTTTTTTCTGGTAGATTTCAGTCAGTTTTGTATTAATCTGCCTTTCTGTTTTTTAGAGCAAAATATTAGTTTCTGAGGAGGGGGGGAGGAGGAGGTAAAAAAAAAAAAAAAAAATGGAGGGAGGGGAGGTAAAAAAAAAAAAAAACTAACTTGTGGGGGAAAAAAAATGCAAATTAAAAACTGGCTGAAAACTACCAGAAAAACAGTTTTGTCATGAAAAACAGTAGGCTAGCTTTACCTCAATATTCCCTGCCACTTATATTTATATATGCCTGTACATGAATAAAATCACTATCTTGTATTTTAAAATGTTCATAATTTTTATAGTGTTTGATAGCTGTTTACTTTGTCAAGGACATTCAAATTTCATTGCAAATTTGGAATTATAAATATGCAAAAGAAAGTATTTTGAAAACCATGATAATCCACAAGAAATAAAAAAAATAATTAGCAATAATTAACATGCCTCACATTATGAATATTTATTAGCATTCATCAGTCATTAGTTTCCCTTCTGAATGATGACAGTGTGCCTCATCATTTTAACCTGCTTAGATGTGCTGTGAGACGAAATAGGTTGAAAACCAGTGACACACCCACATACGCATATATATATATATATATATATATATATATATATATATATATATATATATATATATATATATATATATATATATATATATATATATATATATATATATATATATATATATATATATATATATATATATATATATATATATACCAATGTGGATCCCAACATCAAAATGAGCCCCTCTGTCCCTCTCAACCATATACTGCCCATTTCACAATTATGATTTGCAGTACTCCCGTCCCTAAATACAATGAGCTATGGCGGTTTACCTTTGTTCACCCTCTGACATTACTAAGGAAATATTACTTCAAGCAAAATGCCAAAATGATAAAGATAAGACTCCAGTGGGCTGCACACTTAAAAATTACAAGTCTTGTTCAATAACTCGTCGAAAGTTGTTCAAGATAATCATGTTTACGGAGCAAAATCACCACTATGTAATATCGTGTCAAGGTAATAACGTACAGGGATGATTTACAAAGTGGCCGCATCCTCAAGAAAGCGACCAAACTTGCTAATAATATTATTAATATTACTTTTGTGTTATTCACGTTCATTGGGACAAACACTGCTGGTGATTTGTTTAAAATATGAGACGAGTTTCAAGACCTACTGGTATACCCTTCAGCAGACTAAGCCAGGTCCAGGCCAGTCGCTCCTTACTTCTGATGTGCCGCGCCCTTCACTCACCTCCAGCACCCAGTCATCTTCAGTGTTGAGTAGTAGTTCTTCTATCTCACTCCACTCCTCAGCCTTAATAAGGTTAAGGATTCTCTTGGCCAACTTGTCACTCATGCCACCGACCTCCCTTAATTTCCCGCGTCCGCTGCTCAAACCCTCAACTTCAAGGCCACCGTGGTGTCCGATTTGTTTCTGCGTGCTCGAAAACGTCTGCCTTCTTTGGGAGAAATGCTATTAAATTTCCGCATACACATAATTCATACATCAACCAGTGTATTAATTATTTGATTTGTGGTTTCTAATTTTTATATAAATGCATATAGAAATGATGAATAGATAAATAAATTAATTAATTAATTAAATAAAGTAAATGAGTAAATACCACCATTGAACAGTTTCCTCACACATGATAGGTAAAAATCAGAATATTCTATGAACAATTCTGCTTTATGATCTTCATGATGAAAAAAAAAAAAAAAAGAGAAACGATCAGCGTCCTCTACACTAATTGTTCCTACATCTGGCACGCTACATTCTCTCCAGAAACTCTTTCACCGCCTCAATCATTCTTTCATTCGCCTCTCTACACAGTCCCAGCAACAATACCATCCACTCCTTTCCTGTCTTCTCCACTCTTTCATTCCTATCATGCCCTAACTCAGTTACTATCACTTGCATCATCTCATTCCTGTCTTTGGCATACTTCCCACATTCCAGCACATGTTCCACCGTCTCATCTTCTCCCATGTCACACATCTGGCATACTTTGCTGCCGGACTCAGACCATCTGTAACTTCTTGCATTCACACCCATACACTGTGCCCTCGCTTGGAAGAGAAGATCACCACCCAGGCTTCCATCATACCACCTTTCATACCTAGGGGCCCCTTTCTCTTTGTACCATTCCAGAGTCTTCTTTCTTTCCATCTCATTCTTCCATTCATTCAGTCCCACACATTTCACTTCTTTGTCTATCTCATTCTTCCATTTTCTCACATCCCATTCAGCTTCCACTCTGCCTCCTCTCGTTACCACCCATTCACGCTCATTTTGATTCCTCCCAGCCATTCTTATTATCCACACAACTTGTAATCCACTCCTGTCTGTCATTCTCATGCACCTCTTCCTCCATTTGCTTCCACTTTCATTCCACAGGTACACCTTCCTTGCTATTCTTGCATTATCCATTCTCTCAAGCCTAATCTTGTACCTAAGTGTGGCTTTTGTGAGTCTTTCCCTAAAGGTGCTCCATCCCATATCACTTCAAGGCTTCTACTGCTGTGTACCTTGGTGCACTCAGTGCCATCCTTGCTACTCTATTCTGGTCCACTTCTAACTTAGCAATTTCACTTTCATCCCATACAATCACATCATCAGGAAAATAATTTGTCTTGATCTTCATGGGACAAGTGATTCAGAATTTCTCCAAACTCAGCC
Organism: Scylla paramamosain; assembly: GCF_035594125.1. NCBI lineage: Eukaryota > Metazoa > Arthropoda > Malacostraca > Decapoda > Portunidae > Scylla > Scylla paramamosain. Next base: position 20,857,444 of record NC_087161.1, read on the forward strand.
TTTATAATGGCAACTCCTTTTAAAAAAGGAAGAAAGGAAAGAAAGCAGTGTTACACTAAAATACATCTGGCACACCACATTATCTTCAGGAATGCCTTCACTGACTTGATAATCCTTTCATTTGTATACTTGCTTTGGTGGTATACATTGTCATGAAGGTGTAATGTAATTTTTTATTTATTTTTTTCTATATAATAATGATGCGTGTATTTACTTAGTTGTATTGTACAAGGCAGGAGCCAAAGCTCATTTTATCCTGTCTCCATAAACATATTTATCCAGTTTATCTTTAAACATGTGTACACTATTTGCCACAACCACCACTTCCTTTAAATTCGAGATTTCAATAGTTCTATACGGAAAACAATTTTTTGATGTCACTTAAACATCCACTCTTTATTTTTTCCCGTGCCCTCTCGTGTCTCTCCTTCCTCCATCTGCGGTACCAAGTAATTTCTGTCTATTCTTTCTATATTGTTTACTAATTAGTATCAAGTCTCCTCTTTCTTTTCTGTTTTGTAGTGTTGGTAAACCCATCTCTTCAAGTCTTTCTTCATAGTTTAAGTCTTTCAATTCCAGTAGCATCTTTGTCACTATCCTCTATAATCTTCCCAGTTTCCGTATACATACATGCATATATATATTTATATATATATATATATATATATATATATATATATATATATATATATATATATATATATATATATATATATATATATATATATATATATATTTTTTTTTTTTTTTCCCTCCATGTGGAGCCCAAACTACTGCTGTATATTCAATTTTGGATGTATCATGCTTGTTGTAATTTTCTTCACCATTTCTTTATCTGTATAGTTAAGTGCCATATTAATGTTTGTTAACATGCTGTATGTAGAACCAAATATCCTGTTTATACTCGTACATTATACATTATGTATACATTAGTATACATAATCTTTAAACTTCTACTCAGTGATCTTGTGTGGCATCTTTGTGTCACTATTTCCTCACTTTCATGTCCACAACTTTCCAGATGAATTTTCTCACTTGTTCCTGTGTTCTCTCCCTGTTCTTTGACTGGGCCTCTACTCTCAATTCTTTCAGTGTGTGTGTGTGTGTGTGTGTGTGTGTCAGTCTACACCCTACTCAATCCCTTGCGTGGGAAATCACAGTTATCCATGACATGTTTTTATCTTGAATATTCTATGGTTGTTATTATCTAAGATGAATAGGTGGCAAAAGTTCATGGGAACTGCATTTTGAGTGAATGGAGATTTGAGTGGACAATATCTAAATTAATATAGATTTTTGCATACATCAAATATATGCTCTGTGTTAAATTCAATTAACATCCTGTCTGAAAGATCCTCACATTCCAGTTTCCTCTCTCTCTCTCTCTCTCTCTCTTACAATGTAGTCTAAACCAAATATACCACATCTCCAGTTGTATGTAAGTTACATAAAACTGTGGTGGAACAAAATAAAATTTAACAAAGTACCGCATAGCATTTCAGCCAATTATTGGCTGACAATGAATGGCAATACAAGTCTGTTTTCAGCAAGCAAGCAAGAGAGAAAAAAAAGTAAATGTGATAAATTAACAATGTTTCAAAATATGAATAGAGCACAAGATTATTTAGGAGCTGACATCTGACAGCAATATGCTGCAGTATTATCTTCTGTTATTAAAGTTATAAAATATATAATGATTGCAGCAGGTAATTATGGGAGATAATAAAAATCTGATGAAAGTACATGGCAGTGTTACTCTGTTTATTGCATGATAAGATAAAGATGTTAGTACAATCAGTACAATTCAGGTACTCCACTTCAATTTGTATCCTCTTTCTAAAACAAATGTCAGTCTGAATTGTTTAGAGAGAGAGAGAGAGAGAGAGAGAGAGAGAGAGAGAGAGAGAGAGAGAGAGAGAGAGAGAGAGAGAGAGAGAGAGAGAGAGAGAGAGAGAGAGAGAGAGAGAGAGAGAGAGAGAGAGAGAGAGAGAGAGAGAGAGAGATAACAATGTAGTAATAGTCTGCAGTAAAAAAAAAAGAAAAAAAATCCTTAACCATCCACCATCACATTAACAGGAAAATAATATAAAACATCCAACATCGATAATTAAAGTAAATTTTTCCATATGGGCAATGAAAAGTCTACATAAAGGTTGCACCTCAGAGCCCTGATACTACATATTATATTTTTTTGTTTTGTCCCTTTCTGCATTTTAGTCAAGAAAATGATAGTAAAGGAAAGTTAATCAATGTGGAGATGAAAAATAACTGAAATATGATCCATAGGCACATCAACATTCATTAATCTAGCAAGAAGTCACTGGTATAATCGTATTAAAGTGTAGTTTTGCTTTTATTATTGTAATAAATTATAGGTACACCACTGATTTCCAAGCTCCCTTGGTTCTAAAGGTTTGCAAAATAAATAATTGTCTAACAATCATCATATTATAATACTTCAGTAACAGAAATATAGGCTAGTATTCATCTGGCATAAATTTGTCAGATACTTTCTGAGCCTTGCAAGTGTACAGATTACCACATGTGTAGCATTGCAGAACAGAGGATAGCACAAGGAATTATGATTTTATGAATACTGACTGTCAAGATGGCAAGACCAAAACACCACACAGCACAGAAATTTCCTTGTAACATATTTCTGCAAAGTGCCGAGTGTTGTTTAAAAGAATAAGGTTGATTATATCAGTCTCTATTACTGATATCATTCAGCTATGTTGATGTAGGTCTTCTGCATCTGTAGTGTCCACTTATAATGAATTTCTTCACTGCTGCTCTTATATATTCCACACTTTAACAATATTTTCTTCATCTACTATCTACTATTCCCCTATCATCGCCCTTCCTGAAAAGTCCTGAGTTTGTGTCTTATCAGTACAGCTGAAGCTGTCTGGCATATAGGGGTTTTGTCTACGTAAAGTCACTGAAATCTGTTTTCTTTCATTCATATTTCCTCATATTTTCTGGTACTTGTGCATTACAACTAAAGTCTCAGTTTTTTCCTTTGTTAAATAAGTATTCACATAAAAAAGATGCTAATGCCCCAGTTAAGTGATTACATGGTCCATGAAATTTTTGTTTCAAAATTAGTAAAAATGTTACCTACAATATGAATGCTAAAGTAAAGTTTTGGTCCTTATATGTTTATTTATGGTACTTAATAAGCTCATTATTGTTAATTACAGGCATGCTCTCTGATGGTTGTAAGAGGTGATGGCTATGTGGTCAGTACACAAAGTAGTGAACTCAAGGTTCTGAATGTGTATCCTTCAGGAAGCTAACCATTTTTCTGAGTTTGAAGATCACCCATATGCTGCCACTAACCAATGGCACAAGTTTCCACAGGCACTAATTTAAAAAATTCTGATTGTGCTCCCTATTGATAAAAACTGCAAAACACGGCTATAGGCTGATCATCCAGACTTCTGGAAGCAAAGTCTATGAGCACTATATGAAGACTGAAAACTAGAGATAAAAATAAGAGAAATGAAATAATTAAATTTGAAAAATAAACAGACTTAATATGACAATCAGTTGCCAGTATATCAGTGGTGCACCAGTATATACATTATATCAAAGCAACTGCTCTATAAAATAAATTTCAATTTTCCTGGTTTCCAAAAAAATAAATAACTGAACCTTGCATTACAGAATATCATCAAACAGAGTGAATTCTTGTAAAATAAAGATAATATCCACACTTAAGCATATTCAAATCTTGATAATCTGGTCACAATTGACAAGTACTTGAATTTATTCCCCCAAAAATAGAATCCTACTTATTGGTGACATGTTTTCAGTACAATATTCCCAAACTAAATAAACTATTGATTAAACACTTCCAGTAATCAATTATTTTAGCCAGTGCATTAAATCACATCTTTTGCTTGCATGACATATTTTGAGCAATATTTCAATTTTTATATACTTATTCTTTTAGTATTTCTATTTAGCAATTTTTTTCCATCTGAAATCCAAGAAATTTTAGTAGTATACAATATGGCACTTTATCTGATACTTCATACATTTCAGCATCCTCTTTTGTTAAAAAAGACGAAATCCAGTGTTTTCATCAGGACTACTATTGTTTCCACGTGAATTATCAAAAAGAGATGAAAGAAAACCAGAGCTATGTTCCCTTGACTCTCCATCACTACCTAAATCAAAATTGAACAGGCCAGTGTTGGTGTTCTCTTGTCTCAAGTTAGGTGTATTTTCAAACATGAAAAAGTTGCTGCCCGAATTCACACTTGATGACTGAGCAGTAGATTCTGAAAGATATGATGAAGGTAATAGTTACTACTGTAATTATTTACATTGCTATTTAAAATTTTGTGTTTAACTTAAGAAGTTTCAGTAGCAAGATACCCAAAGGCATATTAGTCAGATTTTCTATCATTCAATATATGAGACTGCAGTTCCCTACAAAAGGAGATGACATGAACATGCATACAATCACACTTACAATTACATCCACAGGCATTCTTCCCATTTTATCCTTCAGATCTCTCAGAGGAAGAGGACTGTTATTTTCAGTAACCACATAGCCCAAAAGTCTGTTGCACAGTATACCTAGATCACTATGCATACTAACATACCTATTCCTTTTCCACATTACAGTATCCTCCTGAATTTCACAGTGTCCAAGTTTCATGATCCTTAAGTTTTGCACTAATTTCTAAATATTTACTGACTTTTACATATTATCTTGAGGAATTTCCCACTTTCATTGCATATAAGTCACATCTTCCTACTATTTGTGTCATAGATAGTAAAAATAAGTAAGCATGTGCCATGTAATGTATACATATTTCTATGTACAGATCTTATCTGAACATAAACATGACTCCTTTATACCTTGGCTGGACACTGAATTTGGGCCAGTATGCTAAGGCCCCTAAAACAATTCAAATATATTAATAAAAGAACTACTCAGCAAAAAAAAAATAAAAAAAATAAATAAATAAATAATAAAAAATAAATAAAATAAAAAGACCTGAAACTTTCAGACAAGTAAGATATCGATGTCTATATTACCACTGATTATCTTAAAGTCCATTGCATGGTTTCATCATACTCATAATTCAAGTTCAAAGTTAAAAATTTCACAAAACAAAAACCAAATTATGCAAAATAGGTTTTTACATCATTCACTATATTTCATGTCTGGCAAACACTTATACAAATTGTGGGTAATAGCCAGGTGATTAATTTGGTGAATGATACATCCCATCCTGCTATGAAAGATTTACTTATCAGCAGTGTATGTACAGTTAAATACCATCTTAATATCAGTCATAAGCCATTCACACAATGCAGCTTCCCTCTCAAGCATCCTGAAATATACTTTTTTTTTTTTTTTATGTAGGAAGGATACTGGCCAAGGGCAACAAAAATCTAATAAAAAAAAATGCCCACTGAAATGCCAGTCCCATAAAAGGGTCAAAGCAGTGGTCAAAAATTGGTGGATAAGTGTCTTGAAACCTCCCTCTTGAAGGAATTCAAGTCATAGGAAGGTGGAAATACAGAAGCAGGCAGGGAGTTCCAGAGTTTACCAGAGAAAGGGATGAATGATTGAGAATACTGGTTAACTCTTGCGTTAGAGAGGTGGACAGAATAGGGGTGAGAGAAAGAAGAAAGTCTTCTGCAGCGAGGCCGCGGAAGGAGGGGAGGCATGCAGTTAGCAAGATCAGAAGAGCAGTTGGCATGAAAATAGCGGTAGAAGACAGCTAGAGATGCAACATTGCGGCGGTGAGAGAGAGGCTGAAGACAGTCAGTTAGAGGAGAGGAGTTGATGAGACGAAAAGCTTTTGATTCCACCCTGCTTGCCGAGATATTCCTTGAGGTGGTTCAGGCCAGTTACAGTAGCAGCTGGATGAACTGGCACTTTTAGGTGTATATATATACCACTTTCAGTGTACACTAACAGAAATGTAGTGCACAAGCTGTCAGTGAATTAGACTGGGGCATGGTGCTCCTAATCAGCAAGGTTATATCAGCTTAAAATAATGTGTTTTCCATATATTGTATATTTCTCTGCTACCACTAGCACCTTCTGTTTAGTCTGATAATGGTATTTTATCATTTTTCTTTTTATTTATCTCAGACTAGTCTCTTCTGATTTCCATTCAAGTTTCTTGCAGTTATCTTTAATTACTTGTTGCTTTTGCCATTTGCAGTTTTTCAATGCTCTCTTGAAGATCAGTCCTGAGTGTCATATTGCAGTACAAAGGCCCATAATATGGCTTGCCATGATCATGACATGCTACACAGCATATCTGTGCCTTGTGATACCTCTCACCCACCAGCTCAATCTGAAATGGCACTTCCACCTAGTTCCTGCCAACACATCTTGTGTCCCTGGGCAATTTTAATGCTAAAATCATGTCCTAATACAATGGAACTTCACATTTATTGAGTTTCTATTCAACAAATTTTGCATCTATGACACTATTGGACCTCTACTCATATTTGTATCAAATGTGAGAGTATTGCACCTAATAAAATAATAGGAGCTTTCGCATTAGTACTGTGGATGCTACATACCACCAGAAATTTCAATTCCTGATTTTTTTTTCACAAGAATGGTATGTACATAAATTTTCTTAATTTACTTCAGGCATGTGTTGTGCATTACAATTTATAAACAAAATAGTTATGAGGTTGACTTGTGTAATCTGTAATGTTTGGTATATATATATATATGACAATGGATGAATATTTCTATAGTTTATCTATACACATTTCTTTATTTACACTTCTATCTAAATATTTCCAGTAGTCACCAGCAAAGGTATTAATAGAAAAGTAGAACTTTTGTCAGAGACCATGGCTTTCAGGGAAAGAAGTCACAGTGGCACAGGAAGAAATTGGAGAAAGGAGTTCATGTTTTTTTTCTTAAGTGAAATATATATATATATATATATATATATATATATATATATATATATATATATATATATATATATATATATATATATATATATATATATATATATATATATATATATATATATATATATATATATATATATATATATATATATATATATACAGTAGAACCTTGGTTACTGAACGTCTTGCTTTCTGAACAACTCGGTTTTCAAACAAAAATTTTAACATAATTGCTTCAGTTGCCGTACCATAATTCGGTTTTTCAACAAAGTTATTTGATTTCAAATACTACAAGATGTAGCAAGTGCTGCCATTTATTACTAATTTATAGTTTTTATAAATATATTTATAGTTTTAATAAATATTTTATAATTTGGAAGAGAGACACAGAGGGTAAGACAGTAATTCAATCAAGTAATGATCACCTTCATTTCAGCAGTGAGTAGGTTGCTCCTCTGTGTCACTCTGTAAGGCTTCCCTCACTTGATCAGTGGCAAAGAGAGTGCCTGCACTGTCTAAACAATATCTTTTGATGAGTTCTGTGTCACTAAGTTCATTCAGTACATCCTTTCTGGATAAAAAATGTCTAAGCTGGAGATATGGAGTGGCCATCTTAGTAGTGGGAGTGTCAGTCATTACCTGCTAAGACATAGTGAATGGGTGTCTGAGAACAGATTTATCTATTTTACATTAATTTAATTTGTTTTCGAACATTTCGGATTTTGAACAACATTCAGGAAAGAATTAAGTTAAAAAAACGAGATTCCACTGTGTGTGTGTGTGTGTGTGTGTGTGTGTGTGTGTGTGTGTGTGTGTATATATATATATATATATATATATATATATATATATATATATATATATATATATATATATATATATATATATATACACACACACACACATATACAGAGGGTATCTGAGTTCGGAGATAACGAGTTACGAATGTTTAGAGATACAAGCAGTCTACCTGCAAAATGAAATTGTGCTATCAATATTGTTCCCTTTGCTAACCAAAAGTTCAAATTTAGTGCTATGTGACACATTTACCTAGTATGTTGCTTCACCACTACCTATGCAGCGCAGCAGCATAGCAAAGGACCGCTCACCACCCCAGGACACGGGCCCTGTAGCAGTTTATTTTGAGACACTAGTTTAAAATTTAAATTCAAAACCTACCGTACTGCACCACAGTAAGTCTGGCTCAATATTCCACGGCGTATGGACCTCCACCAGTCAGACTCTGAGAGGTATAGAGACAGGAGGGTTGCGCTGCATGGTGTAGAAAGCCTGCTCCACTACATTAAGTCCACGAACAGACAGGCATACCTGTCTTATGCTTTCAGCCAGCAATCTTAATAAATTACATGAATAAAGATGTGAATAACCACAGAAGGAGAGAGGAAGAAAGGAAAAAATGTATATGAGAGAGAGAGAGAGAGAGAGAGAGAGAGAGAGAGAGAGAGATCATTTTAACCATAAACAAAAGCCTGAAGCCTGTCACTACTCAGTAGTCTCACATCACCCATAAGGCAATGTGCTTGCTCTCTCTCTCTCTCTCTCTCTCTCTCTCTCTCTCTCTCTCTCTCTCTCTCTCTCTCTCTCTCATGGTATCAAGCAATAAGTAAGTATGCAAAAGTATCATACAGAATGTATGATACTTTTTTTGTACTGGAAAAATTACAATGAGTTACGAACAAAATGACTTGTGAGCAGCCTTCCGGAATGTATCTTGCTTGTAACTTAAACACACACTGTGTCTATATATATATATATATATATATATATATATATATATATATATATATATATATATATATATATATATATATATATATATATATACAGGATCCTTTTATATTATCTGATAAGTAGTGTAGGTATAAAGTATTATTATTTAAACATAAAAGACACAATGCTTATATTCAACAATTATCAATAAATATAACCGTTATTTCATTTGTTATGTACCAGGGGTCCTTGAGTTATGAAGGAGTTACATTCCTATGTCCCTGCCATAAACCGATTTTCAGCGTACTACTAAATATTTCAGCCGGCTTGACCCATTGTTTTTCACTCATATTTCCGAAATAATCATTCACATCAACATGTTATATTAGCAAAGCCTAATTCACACCCTACCCTAGTTTTTGACGGTATAGTGCATTCACAGGTGTATTTAATTACGGCATTTACTAGAGTTCAGATGTGTCGTTGCCAACACCCATGAAGCAATTCGAACAGGTGAAGTTGTGACCTCATCACAAACTACCTCATCTACCCCATACTCCTCCCCTTTCCTCCTTCCTCCCCATTTCCTCCCTCCTCTTCTCACTCTCTCTCTGAACAACATATAATAATTATTGAATATCATGCAACCAGAGAACGGATTCGATAACAAGTTTATACACATGATGGGTGAGGAAATTATGACAATAACTGGACATGCATTTTTATTTCATTCCATATCACTATGGATAAACAGTTCATCCTTGTCATCACTGTTGATGGTGATGGTGACAGATTCCACACCTTCATGTATGTTGTTCGATGACCAGTACTCTTCCTCGAATGATCTGGACCTTCTCACAGCATCTGCCCACACCTCCTTGGTTGCAATAAGCTTTGCCTCCTGGAGTTGCGCTTGCAGGTCTGCCCGAGTGAACCACTGCAATGCTGAATGCACATGTCGCTTCATACAGCCCCACACTTATCTGATGGCGTTTAGTTCTGGATGAGTAGGTGGCAACTGGATGACCTCATGCCCCCATGATCGGATAATTTCATCAACCGTGTAGCGTGGTTCGTGCCGGTTCTCTTTGCAGATCAGCAGCAGCTCAGAGTACGTAGCATGTGGTGGGAATGGTAGGCTGTGGCACTCCAGCCATTTCACGATCTTCACTTTTCTTGTGCCAGTGGTGGGGCAACGGGTCTCCTTGGTCAGCTGACTGTGGTAGGGTATGTTGTCCAGGACCACCACTGATGGCTCAGTGAGCACTGGCAGAAGCTGTGATGTCAGCCAGCGAATGAATAGGGAGCTGTTCATTTCACCATGGTAGTCTCTGGTTTTGTTCTTGGCAGGGTAGCACAGAAATGATTCATCAATGAATCCCTCATGTGTGCCACCTGCTTCTACCACAAAGCGCTCACCCTCTCCAGGATGCACTTGACGGCTGAAGGTGGCACTGGTGTTAGGCTGTGTTGTGTCCACCCACTCTTTCCTGTGGTGCATCCAGGTAGTAAACCACGTCTCGTTGACATAAACCATCTGTCTCCCCTCCTCCTGATGATTCCTGAGTGATCGAAGAGCGTTAACACGACGACACACAACATCTAAAGTTTCCTCCTTCATGTACATTTTCCTTTGTGATGTCTTATACCTGAATCCCATGATGTGAAGTAATCACCCCACAGTCGTCTGTGAGGTTTCCTCCAGGATGATGTCCGCCCTCTTTAACTCTTCACTCAACATACCAATAGTGACGGGTTGTTTGGCAGCAAATTTGCTGTGTACATGGCAGTGAATGGCACCAAATGCGAAATTGTCAAAGACAGCCATGGTGGCAATGGATGTCGGTTTTCCAGGCGGTGTTGTCGGGGGAGTGGCTGTCACGGGCAGTGTTGGTGATCCAGAACATGAGCTCGTGCTGTGCTTCACCATCATCTGCACAGCATTCACTGTCATCCTTATGGCCTCTGCGACACAATCATAAAGCCTACGTGGTGAAGGCAAACCTTTACATTATATTATTGCATGCCTATAATATTTCATATATAATCATCAAATTATCATTTCCAATGCAGACATTACAGAGATGCCATTGAAACTTTAATTGACGACAACAGGAAATAAATGCACCTTTCATACCTGTCCAAACTAATCCGCACTTTCTTGGCTGCTTTCTCTCGACTGAAATAGTGTAAAAGTTGCAATGCAATTGCAGTTGTACAACCACACCTGCAACGTGGCATGTTGGACATGGCAGCGATGCACCACTCTCCTCATACAATGGGGGAATGAGACTAATATTGCCTGCTGCCCCTGGCTCACCAGGATAACATAAACCATACGTGGGGGGGACGGGGTAGGAAATGAGTGATAGTGGGAGGGAAGGGGAGGAATATGGGATAGACGAGGTAGTTTGTGATGACATCACAACTTCACTTGTTTGAATTGCTTCACAGGTGTTGGCTATGACACATTTGAACTCAAGAGTAAAAGCCGTGTGAATGCACTATAACGTCAAAAACTAGGGCTGGGTGTGAATTAGGCCGTGGTAATATATCATGCTGATGTGAATGAATATTTCGGAAATATGAGCGAAAAACGATGGGTCAAGCTGGCTGAAATACATAGTAGGTCAGAATCAGCCCATCTTTGATAATTGTAACAACAGTTGACTGGCTTTGGCCAAGCTTCTGACCAATGTTTGTCAGCATTTTTCCCTTTTGTGCTCATTTCACTATGTTTAACTTAACTTCCAAGGTGATTGCTTTCCTTTTCTTTGATGCACTACCACTACCATCAGAAGAGTCTGCCTTATGATTAAGAGCCATAATCAAGGGCAAAAAGTTCCCAAAAAGGCAACACAAATGAGGCAGCGAATGGAAAGTAATCCAAAATGGTGCATAACTGATACTGACCAGCACTTCCTTCCTTTGCCCATCCTCACATGATGTGCTGTGCTCACCAACTGATTTTGTTATTTTTATTTTTACTTTTATACAACATGAAAGGAATTAAAGGGAGGGGGCCCACATACATAGGAGGAGGAGGCAGTAGACACTTGCCGAAACGATAATTACTCCCAGTGAGGTCTAAAGCACTGTTCAGGGGATGCTGTGAACTTATCATTAAACCCAGCTGTGACCTCACTGAACGTTTCCCTTTGTGTCTCACAACACAAGGGGGCAGTCACAGCCTGCCCTCTAAAGACAACTCTCTTCCTCCACACAAAACTACAAGCGCCTAATAACACACACACACCCTTCACTCAAAAATTTCAAAATTATCATGGTGACTCCTACACCAGCCTGAGAGTCCCCATCTGGGGAGGGGACCATAAATGTCCCCAGGTCGGACTGCCTTTCTGTCGACGACCCTAAGTGTCTTGACACCCCCCCTCAACTTTTTCTTCCTTAACTTCTGCAACATTCGCGGTCTAAGATCTAATTTTCAATTTGTAGAACACCACCTCTCCTCTTCTAAACCTCATCTTTTCCTCACTGAAACTCAGATGTCTGAGGCAACTGACAGTAGCCCCTTTTCTGTTCCCTCCTACTTTCTCTATCCTCATTTTCGATCCAAAGCTGGATGTTGCGTTTATGTGTGCAATGACTTAACCTGCTCTTGTGCCCACGCTCTTGAATCTTCCGAGTTTTCCACCATCTGGCTATGACTACAGAGTCACTCTCAAACTAAATTTATCTGTGCTGTATACCTCTCACCTAACTCCTCTGACTATAAGAAATTCTTTGACTACTTAACTTCCAAAGTGGAGCAAATTCTGACTCTCTTCCCTTTTGCAGAGATCTCCATTCTAAGAGACTTCAATGTTCACCACCAGCTTTGGCTTTCCTCCCTTCACTGACATCCTGGTGAACTAGCCTTCAACTTTCCTCCACGACCTAGACCAATTGGTGCAACATCCTACTCATGTTCCTGACTGTCTTGGAGATACGCCCAACATTCTTGACCTTTTCCTGACCTCTAATCCTTCTGCTTATACTGTCACCCTTTCTTCTCCATTGGGCTCCTCCGATCACAATCTCATATCTGTATCTTGTCCTATCTCTCCAATCCCTACTCAGGATCCCCCTAAGCGAAAGTGCCTCTGGCGTTTTGCCTCTGCTAGTTGGGGGGACCTGAGGAGATATTTTGCTGATTTTCCTTGGAATGACTACTGCTTCCGTGTCCGAGAGCCGTCTTTGTGTGCTGAGCACATAAGAGAGGTGATAGTGTCTGGCATGGAGGCGTACATTCCTCACTCTTTTTCTTGACCTAAACCTTCCAAACCTTGGTTTAACACAGCTTGTTCTCGTGCTATACATGATAGAGAGGTGGCCCACAAAAGGTACTTAAGCCTTCCATCACCAGAATCTCATGCACTTTATATTTTTGCCAAGAACCATGCCAAGTCTGTTCTCCAACTAGCCAAAAACTCCTTCATTAACAGAAAGCGTCAAAACCTTTCAAGATCTAACTCTCCTCGTGACTTCTGGCATCTAGCCAAAATTATCTCCAATAACTTTGCTTCTTCTTCTTTCCCTCCTTTCTTTCAACCAGATGCACCACAGCTATCACATCTATTTCTAAAGCTGAACTCTTCGCTCAAACCTTTGCTAAAAACTCTACCTTGAACGATTCTGAGCTTGTTCCTCCCTCTCCTCCACCCTCTGACTACTTCATACTACCTATTAAAATTCTTCGCAATGATGTTTTCCATGCCCTCGCTGGCCTAAACCCTCGGAAGGCTTATGGACCTGATGGGGTCCCTCCTATTGTTCTCCAAAACTGTGCTTCCGTGCTTGCACCTTGCCAAGTCAAACTCTTTCAGCTCTGTCTGTCAACATCTACCTTTCCTTCTTGCTGGAAATCTGCCTACATTCAGCCTGTTCCTAAAAAGGGTGACCGTTCTAATTCCTCAAACTACCGTTCTATTGCTTTAATTTCCTGCCTATCTAAAGTTTTTGAATCTAGCCTCAACAGGAAGATTCTTAAACATCTATCACTTCACAACCTTCTATCCGATCGCCAGTATGGGTTCCATCAAGGCTGCTCTACTGGTGATTTTCTAGCTTTCCTTACTGAGTCTTGGTCATCCTCTTTTAGAGATTTTGGTGAAAGTTTTGCTGCTGCCTTGGACATATCAAAAGCTTTTGATAGAGTCTGGCACAAAGCTTTGATTTCCAAACTATCCTCCTACAGCTTCTATCCTTCTCTCTGTAACTTCATGTCAAGTTTCCTTTCTAACCGCTCTATTGCTGCTGTGGTAGACGGTCACTGTTCTTCTCCTAAATCTATTAACAGTGGTGTTCCTCAGGGTTCTGTCCTGTCACCCACTCTCTTATTGTTCATTAATGATTTTCTAAACCAAACTTCTTGTCCTATCCACTCCTACGGTGATGATACCACCCTGCACTTTTCCATGTCTTTTCACAGACGTCCAACCCTTCAGGAAGTAAACATTTCACGCAGGAAAGCCACAGAACGCCTGAATTCTGATCTTTCTAAAATTTCTGATTGGAGCAGAGCAAACTTGGTATTGTTCAATGCCTCAAAAACTCAATTCCTCCATCTATCAACTCAACACAACCTTCCAGACAACTATCCCCTCTTCTTCAATGACACTCAACTGTCCCCCTCTTCTACACTGAACATCCTCGGTCTGTCCTTTACTTATAATCTGAACTGGAAACTTCACATCTCATCTCTAGCTAAAACAGCTTCTATGAAGTTAGGCGTTCTGAGACGTCTCCGCCAGTTTTTCTCACCCTCCCCAGCTGCTAACTCTGTACAAGGGCCTTATCCGTCCATGTATGGAGTATGCTTCACATGTTTGGGGGGTTTCCACTCATACTGCTCTTGTAGACAGGGTGGAATCAAAAGCTCTTCGTCTCATCAACTCGTCTCCTCTAACTGACTGTCTTCAGCCTCTCTCTCATTGCCGCAGTGTTGCATCTCCAGCTGTCTTCTACCGCTATTTTCATGCTAACTGCTCTTCTGATCTTGCTAACTGCATGCCTCCCCTCCTCCCGCGGACTTGCTGCACAAGGCTTTCTTCTTTCTCTCACCCCTATTCTGTCCACCTCTCTAACACAAGAGTTAACCAGTATTCTCAATCATTCATCCCTTTCTCTGGTAAACTCCAGAACTCCCTGCCTGCTTCTGTATTTCCACCTTCCTATGACTTGAATTCCTTCAAGAGGGAGGTTTCAAGACACTTATCCTTCAATTTTTGACTACCGCTTTGGACCCTTTTATGGGACTGGCATTTCAGTGGGCTTTTTTTTTTATTGGATTTTTGTTGCCCTTGGCCAGTGTTCCTTCTACACACACATAAAAAAAAAAAAAAAAAAAAAAAAAAAAAAAAAAAATGATCTAACCATAGAAAGCAATAGTGGAAGATACCCTACACCAACTAATTTATTTTCTTTGTTTGCTTTCTTTATTTAATTGTACTTGGTGTAATATGTGTGTGGCATAGTATAAAAAGTAAGAGATGAGTGTACTAGAGAGCATACTGGTACCCTCAGTACGAGAGAGAGAGAGAGAGAGAGAGAGAGAGAGAGAGAGAGAGAGAGAGAGAGAGAGAGAGAGAGAGAGAGAGAGAGAGAGAGAGAGAGAGAGAGAGAGAGAGAGAGAGAGAGAGAGAGAGAGAGAGAGAGAGAGTTACATAGAAAAACAGGCCACAACAGACCTTGTGGTCCTCACGAGGTGACCTGACTAAGATGGTAGTAGAAGAGAAAAAGGACTGGAAAGCAAAAGGCTCTCTCCCCACCCTCCATTCCCTCCGGCATAAGCTGTACAGGAAAACAGCTTGGAAAGAAATACCTTACGAGGTTAGAGAAGAAAAAACCCAAAGGAAATTTTATAGACAAGAAAGAAAATAGAGGAAATGAGGTGCCCCCATTTCCTGACGGTAAGGAAATTAATCACTAACAAACAAATGCTGTTGGCTGTGGATTGCAAGCAAAATATTTATCAAGATGGTGTTTAAAAGTCTCAACGGTGTTGCAGTCTATCATGTCTCGAGGAAGCCCATTCTATAAATTTACTACTGGATGGAAAAAATTATTTTTTGATTCGTGAGAGTTGAAGGATTTCCCAACAATTTTGCAACCGTTTCCTCGCGTGTAATTTGAAGAGTCTATCAGGAAATATTTACTGCAGTCCATGTTATCAATGCCTTTGATGATTTTAAACATCTGTATTAAGCCGCCTCTTAGTCTTCTTCGTGTTAATGGGAATTGATTTAATTCTTTAAGATGCTCTTCTTATGATTTGTTTCTTAGGCTTGGTATCATTTTTGTTATTCTACGCTGAAATCTTTCTAATTTATCAATGTCTTTCTGGTAATAGGGGCACCATGCTTGAGTGCAATATTCCAAAAGGGGATGGACTAAAGAGTTATACAAAGTGAGGACTGTATTCTTAGATTTATATTCAAAAGATCTGCCCATTAAGCCAATTACTTTATTCGCTTTCTTTACGACTTCTGAATCTTGTTGGCTAGGTTTTAAGATACTCAATATTGTTATTCCTAAATCAATTTTATTGTCAACACTTTTAAGTTGGATACTATTTAAAATATACTTTGCTTTCTCATTTCTATACCCTATGTGAAGCACTTTGCACTTATCTGCATTAAAATTAATTTGCTAGGTTTGCCCCCACTCTTTCAATTTGTCTACATTTTTCTGCATTTCTATTGCTTGTTTGTTAGACTACAGAATTAACTTTTTTGGTGCCATCAGCAAACTTCAATATTATACTTATAACACCCTCATCTATGTTGTTAATATAAACAAGGAAGAGAACAAGTCCTAAGACTGATCCCTGTGGCATCCGACTGGTTATGTTTGTCCACTTGGATGCTTTTCTATTTATTATTACTCTTTGTTTACCATTGTTTAGCCAGTTTTCAACCCATCTCAACATGCCACCTTGGATACCGTGTGATTTCAATTTAATCAGTAAACATTTGTAGGGGACTTTGTCAAAGGCCTTTTGAAAATCAAGATATATCATATCTACCACTTTACTCTCGTCATACTGGTTCAAAATATCATATATGATGTGTTTGTTGCAGAAGCTGTGTTGAGTATTTTAAGTAAGTTGTTTTCTTTTAAGTGATTAATGAGTTTATCTCTTATTAAGGTTTCAAGAATTTTGTGTACGAGAGAGAGAGAGAGAGAGAGAGAGAGAGAGAGAGAGAGAGAGAGAGAGAGAGAGAGAGAGAGAGAGAGAGAGAGAGAGAGAGAGAGAGAGAGAGAGAGAGAGAGAGAGAGAGAGAGAGAGAGAGAGAGAGAGAGAGAGAGAGAGAGAGAGAGAGAGAGAGAGAGAGAGAGAACAGCAAAGGGAAATATACAGTAACACCTACTAATTTCCAAAGTCAAGGCTGGTTAATTCTGGCTTTTCACTTGAACAAGTCTCCCCCTCTACCCCCTATCAACATACCCCAGTGTAAATGTTGTTTGAAACCATTCGAACAGCCATGTATATAGAGGGGCAGAGGGGGTGGCTTGTTTGAGCAAATAACCAGAACTGACTAGCACTGACTCAAGCTTCCAATGGGGGGCGGGGTATTAGTACAGGAGACTGTACAGGGAAAAGCACTGCCAGTGTCATAACCATGAAATGGCAGAAATTGAGACCCTTGTAAACCAAGGACTCTCTGTATAAGAAAGTAAACAATTCCCATTGAATTACAGACCTCTCACCAGCATTGTAAACAAAATAATAGAAAAACTGATAAGAAAAAGTGGGTAGACCACTAGGAAAAACATTAAATGCTGACAAGGAAACAATTCAGATTTAGAAAATGAAAGTCATGCATAACAAATCTGCTAACCTATTACAATAGAGTAGCAAAAACTATACAAGAGAGAGACAGATGGGTTAAACAGTATTAACTTGGATTTTAAGAAAGCATTCAGCACTACCACACAACAGACTAATGTGGAAATTAGGACACACAGGAGGTATTCAGGGAGAATTCCTGGAATGGATTAAATACTTTCTGGATGAAAGAGAAATGAAGACATTAATAAGGAATTGCAGAAATCTGGGAGAAGTTCAGAGACCTGACTGGAGTTATAGATTAGATAACAACACAATTCAACCACCTGAAAAGAAAAAGACTTAGGAATACTATTTAACAGCAGGCTACTTGTTGGTAAATATAAGCATACCATTTAGATACACAGATGAGGATATTATATAAAAAAATAAATGAATAATAATAATAATAATAATAATAATAATAATAATAATAATAATAATAATAATAATAATAATAATAATAATAATAACAATAATAAATAAATAAAATAAAATAAAACAAAATAATCACATTTAAAAGACCAACACTCAAATATACAGTAGTATTTTGGAATCCATAAAAAAAAAAAATAAATAAATAAATAAAAAATAAAATAAAAAACAAAGTGCAAAGAGCAGCAACAAAATGGGTACCAAACTTTAAGGATTTTAAGTATTAAAAACTTGACAAACTTAAGCTCCCAACACTAGAGAAGAGATGAAAATAAGGTGACATGATCATGGTGTACAAATGTGTAAAAGAAAAAGAAATGAACAATTAAAGGATGTTAAATATTTTCAAATAGAAAGTAGCACTAAAATGCTTTCAAATAGAAAATTGAGTTCAAATAAGTAGGCCTGGATCATAAAACACAAAAGAATTCATGTCTAACATCCTTAAGAATTACCTAGACAAAACTTAACAGATGGAAGTAGCCTCCTTTTGTGAAGAGGATCTACAAAATTAGCACCAATAAACAAGAGGGTGTAGAGAATACCATCTCTTATTTTGTGAGAACATAAAATGATTGAGTACTCACCTGCTACTGGGGATCCAAACAGATTGAATGGCTGATTTCCCACAGAACTTGCTTGTAAACTATTCTGGAATAAGAATGGGAAGCTGCTATCTTCAACAGGGTTGTTGCTGCTAAACAGCTGGGAGCTGTGATTTGTAATATCTGAGGTTACTGGACTTTGTTTGTACTCCTGGCTCTTCATGCTAGAAAACTGAAATGAAGCTTTGCTTGGTACACTGTTACTTGATTGAGATGAGGAAACAGAATTGGATATTGAAACCACTAGAGGAGTTGCACAACCCATTTCTAGATTACTCTCCACTGCATTTTTAGGTGTAGAGGTGATAGGAGTGCTAATCTGTTCAGAGTCTTCTGAGGAATGTGGTGTGTCCTTGGCACTTGAGGACTTCATGAATTGAGAGGAGCAAATTTTATTTACTGCTTTATTGTGAGAGTGTAAATTTTGTGTCATCTGTAAAGAGAAGAAAATCAACAAGTTACAGAACTCATAATCATGTACAACTATTTTTATAATTCAGATATGCAGCATTCTGGATGAACATCAGTTTGTGCTGTTATGTGGTGTGTGAACAATACATATACATAACCTTTAAAAAAAATATTATGATTATGCTTTAAAAAAGAATGAGACATAAAACACTTCATTCAGTCATGTAAAAAATGTGGGTAACATGCACACACACACACGTTAAGTCCAACAACGAAAGCCAATTTTAACAGATTACATATAAATCCATACAAATAAAAGATGTTATGAATATACTTTTATTTGAAATGTTCTAGCTAGAATTATTTGTCATAAAGAAATATGCCAGAGAATGAGATGGTATACTGTATTTCCTTGAGTATAGGTAAAATTATGAAGGCCAAATATTTAGGCAAAAGACTGGGGCCTGACCTAAACACAGGGATTAGATTTCTTAAATTGAAAACTCAGGAACTGAAATGTGATACGAAGGGCCAGTAGCAACTCTTGGCTTCAGAAATTAAATATTTACTTACTATGACAAATAAAGAAGACAAATCTTTACCAGTTACTTAGTAAAGAAGAGATGTCTTCTGCCTCTAGCAGATAAAGCTCATGAATTTACAATAGACTACCTGACTTACTTTCAACAAAAACTCATTAGTCTTTGTTGAAATGTTGAGTATAGGTTTGGTTACCATATATGTATGTATACATTAGCACATAATCAAAACACCTGTTGATTGAAATACACAAAAACCCATTCGAGATTTTCACATTCAGCATATGCAGCACCACATCATGTGTCTTTGTTTATGTATAGTGTTGCAAAAGAGAGAGAGAGAGAGAGAGAGAGAGAGAGAGAGAGAGAGAGAGAGAGAGAGAGAGAGAGAGAGAGAGAGAGAGAGAGAGAGAGAGAGAGAGAGAGAGAGAGAGAGAGAGAGAGAGACCTGCTCTTCTTTTGTTCAGTTATATGTGATACATTTACAATGTATCTCTCTCTCTCTCTCTCTCTCTCTCTCTCTCTCTCTCTCTCTCTCTCTCTCTATATATATATATATATATATATATATATATATATATATATATATATATATATACAGTATATTTCGGCATCTACGACAGCACTTGAATCATCTTAAAAAAGACAAAAAAGAGGATTGTCCTATACATCAGATACAAAAACAATGACCTTAAAATTTTATGCACTGTTAATAAATACTAGCCTCAAAATGATGAGTTACTGACTCATCATTTCTTCCTGTTAAAAAGTGTGTAAACAAAATTTAATGTAATACAACTACAACCTTCTGCTGGCATTGTATACAGACAGGCAAAGCAGTTGGCTGTGCAAATACTTCCCAGTTTTTTCCCAGACCTAAAAGGAACTTTGTAAAGGTCTTCAAGGCAGGGAACCCCCAAGCTAAGCAGCAAAGGAAAGCAAACTGGGGAGAAGATGAATCTTTCCAGCTTGCAATGATGTACAGGGACGAAGTTTATACACCAAGAAAATAAACTTCAAGAATGTCAGTATATCTAATCAAAAGAAATATGATATGTAGGAGATGATGGCCAACAGCCTGATACGCTCAGGCAGTGCAACACAAGGGTGTTTATTTACTGTACCACATGCAAATTGTCTATTCATAATATTACACCATCTTTGTCCATCCATCCTTTTTCATGAAAATATACAAAAACACCTGATGGGAATTTTATTTTAGGTTTAATTTTGTGCTTGAAGATGATAGTACCTTATTACTGGTAATACATTCAAGGTATTTTATTCACTAAACTGGTATATCACTATCTCAGGTGTCTGGTGCTCACTGACCTAAACTTAACCACAGATGGTTTGGTAGTTTGGATGTCATCTTATCTGAAAGTCATCTTATCTGGCAGCCAAAATATACGAGACACACACACACACACACACACACACACACACACACACACACACACACACACACACACACACATATATATATATATATATATATATATATATATATATATATATATATATATATATATATATATATATATATATATATATATATATATATATATATATATATATATATATATATATATATATATATATATATATATATATATATATATATATATATATATATATATATATATA
Organism: Scylla paramamosain; assembly: GCF_035594125.1. Lineage (NCBI taxonomy): Eukaryota > Metazoa > Arthropoda > Malacostraca > Decapoda > Portunidae > Scylla > Scylla paramamosain. Next base: position 20,878,554 of record NC_087161.1, read on the forward strand.
TATATATATATATTACAAAACCATGTATGTGTGTGTGTGTGTGTGTGTGTGTGTTTGCATTGTCAAGGGAGAATGTGGAATAAAACCATGTGAATTACAAAGTAAGGAATATGCATCACTTGTTGGCAAATATGAGGACTGCATTCACACAGATGATGAAATGACTAAGAAAATAATAACAACATTTATAAGACCAACACTGGAATATGCAGCAGTAGTTTGGAATTCACATCTGGAAAATAAATATTGAAAAGATAGAGAAAGTTCAAAGAGCAACAACAAAACGGGGTATCAGACTTGATCTTAGCTATGAAGAAAGGCTGTTCAATTCCTGAAAGTTTGGACATCAATGAAAAATTCTGAAAAAGTGCAGGGTGGTATCATTAGCATAAGACTGATTAGGGCAAGAAGCCTGGCTTAGATCGTTGATAAACAACAGGAAGAGAATGGATGACAGGACAGAACCCTGAGGAATACCACTGTTAACAGATTTAAGAGAAGAACAGTGATCATCTACCACAGCACCAATAGAGCAGTCAGAAAGCAAACTTAGAGATGAAACTAAAAAGAGAAGGGTAGAAGCCATAGGAGTGTAGTTTAGAAATAAAAGCTTTGTGCCAGGCTCTATCAAATACTTTTGACATGTCTAAGGCAACAGCAAAAGTTTCACCAAAATCCCTAAAAGTGGATAACCAAGACACAGTAAGGAAAACCAGATCACCGTAGTGTATGGAGGAGGCAGAAGAGACCTGCCAAAACAATAATTACTCCCAGTGAGGTTTCAAACACTGGGTGCTGTGAACTCATCAGTAACCCAGCTGTGACCACACTGAATGTTTCTCTTTGTGTCTCATAACACAAGGGGACAGTCACAGCCTGTCCTCGAAAGACAACTCTCTTCCTTCACACACAACTACATGCACCTAATAACACACACACATCCTACACTCAAAATTCTAAATTAAATATGGTGACTCCTACACCAGCTTCAGAATCACCATCTGGGAAGGGGACCAAAAATGTCCCCAGGTTGGACTGCTCTTCTGGTATTGACTCTAAGTGTCTTGACAACCCCCTCAACTTTTTCTTCATTAACTTCTGCAACATTCATGGCTTCCGATCTAATTTTCACTCTATGGAACATCACCTCTTCTCTACTAAACCTCATCTTTTCCTCACTGAAACACATTTATTTGAGGCAAATGACAATAGCCCCTTTTCTGTTCCCTCCTACTTTCTCTATCCTCATCTTCAATCCAATGCTGGATATTGCATCTGTGTGTGCAGTACTTAACCTCTTCTCATGCCCACATTCTTGAATCTTCCAAATTTTCCGCTATCTGACTACAACTACAGAGTTACTCTCAAACTAAATTTATCTGTGCTATTTACCTCTCACCTAACTCCTCAAACTATAAGAAATTCTTTGACTACTTAACTTCTAAAATGGAGCACATTCTGACCCTCTTCCTTTTTGTGGAGATCTCCATTCTTTGAGGGTTCACTGTTCACCACCAGCTTTGGCTTCCCTCTCCCTTCACTGACAACCATGGTGAACTAGCCTTTAACTTTGCTATCCTCTATGACCTAGAGCAACTAGTGCAACACACTACTTGTATTCCTGACCATCTTTGAGACATGCCCAACATTCTTGATCTTATCCTAACCTCTAATCCTTCTGCTTATGCTGTCGCCCTATCTTCTTCATTGCTCTCCTCTGATCACTACCTCACATCTGTAATTTGTTCTATCACTCCAATCCCTCCTCATGATCCCCCAAAGCAGAGATGCCTCTGGCATTTTGCCTCTGCTAATTTGGGATGCCTGAGGAAGTATTATGCTGATTTTCCTTGGAATGACTACTGCTTCTGTGTCAGAGACCTGACTATGTATGCTGAGCACATAACAGAGGTGATAGTGTCTAGCAAGGAGGAACAAGCCCCGAATCATTGATGATATGTAGAATTTTTAGCAACAGTCTGAGCAGAGTTCAGTTTTAGAGATGGATGAGATTAGGTTGAAATAGAGAAGGGAAATATGAAGAAACAGTTATAAGACATATTGTTGGCCAAGTGCCAGAGGTCATGAGGAAAGTTAGATTTTTAAAAATATTTTGACATTTTCTGTTGATGAAGAAGTTTTTGGCTAGTTGGAGAACAGACTTGGCATGATTCCAGACAGAAATATAAAGTGCATGAGACTGAGGTGATGTAAGGCTCAAGTACCTTTTGTGGGCTACCTTTCTATCATGTATAACTTGAGGACAGGCTGACTTAAACCAAGGTATGGAAGGTTTAGAGCAAGAAAGAGTGAGTAATGTTCATCTCTCTGTCAGACACTATCACCTCTGTTATGTATTTCTCATACATAGATGGGTCTCTAACACAGAAACAGTAGTCATTCAAAGGAAAATCTGAATAATATCTTCTCAGGTCTCCCCAATTAGCAGAGGCAAAACATCATAGGCACCTCTGCTTTGGGGGATCCTGAGGAGGGATCAGAGCAATAGGACAAGATACAGATATGAGGATGTGATTGGAGGAGCTCAACACAGAAGATGGATAGACAACATAAGCAGGATTAGAGGTTAGGAAAAGGTTAGGAAATGTTTGGTATATTTCTAAGAGAATCAGGAATATAAGTAGGGTGTTGCACTACTTGCTCTAAGTCGTGGAGGATAGCAAAGGTAAAGGCTACTTCCTCAGGATGGTCAGTGAAGGGAGAAGAATACTGAAGTCTCTAAGAATGGAGATCTCTGCAAAAAGTATGAGTCAGGGGACAAATGTCCCCAGGTCGGACTGCCTTTCTGACGACAACCCTAAGTGTCTTGACACCCCCCCTCAACTTTTTCTTCATTAACTTCTGCAACATTCGTGGTCTAAGATCTAATTTTCAATCTGTAGAAAACCACCTCTCCTCTTCTAAACCTCATCTTCTTTTCCTCACTGAAACTCAGGTGCCTGAGGCAACTGACAGTAGCCCCTTTTCTGTTCCCTCCTACTTTCTCTATCCTCATTTTTGATCCAAAGCTAGATGTTGCTTTTATGTGCGCAACAATTTAACCTGCTCTTGTGCCCACGCTCTTGAATCTTCTGAGTTTTCCACCATCTGGCTACAACTACAGAGTCACTCTCAAACTAAATTTATCTGTGCTGTATATCTCTCACCTAACTCCTCTGACTATAAGAAATTCTTTGACTACTTAACTTCCAAAGCGGAGCACATTCTGACTCTCTTCCCTTTTGCAGAGATCTCCATTCTAGGAGACTTCAATGTTCACCACCAGCTTTGGCTTTCCTCTCCCTTCACTGACCATCCTGGTGAACTAGCCTTCAACTATGTTATCCTCCATGACCTAGAGCAATTGGTGCAACTGACCTCCAAGATGGTCATATTGCTGACCATCTTGGAGATCCGCCCAACATTCTTGACCTTTTCCTGACCTCTAATCCTTCTGCTTATGCTGTCACCCTCTCTTCTCCGTTGGACTCCTCCGACCACAATCTCATATCTGTATCTTGTCCTATCGCTCCAATCCCTTCTCAGGATCCCCCTAAGCAAAGGTGCCTCTGGCATTTTGCCTCTGCTAGCTGGGGGAACCTGAGGTATTTTGCTGATTTTCCTTGGAATGACTACTGCTTCTGTGTCTGAGACCCGTCTTTGTGTGCTGAGCGCATAGCAGGGGTGATAGTGTCTGGCATGGAGGCATACATTCCTCACTCTTTTTCTCGACCTAAACCTTCCAAACCTTGGTTTAACACGGCCTGTTCTCGTGCTATACATGAAAGAGAGGTGGCCCACAAAGGGTACTTAAGCCTTCCATCACCAGAATCTCATGCACTTTATATTTCTGCCAAGAACCATGCCAAGTCTGTTCTCCAACTAGCCAAAAACTCCTTCATTAACAGAAAGTGTCAAAATCTTTCAAGATCTAACTCCCCTCATGACTTCTGGCATCTAGCCAAAAATATCTCCAATAACTTTGCTTCTTCTTTCCCTCCTTTACTTCAACCAGATGGCACCACTGCTATCACATCTATTTCTAAAGCTGAACTCTTTGCTCAAACCTTTGCTAAAAACTCTACCTTGGACGATTCTGGGCTTGTTCCTCCCTCTCCTCCACCCTCTGACTACTTCATGCTACCTATTAAAATTCTTCACAATAATGTTTTCCATGCCCTTGCTGGCCTAAACCCTCAGAAGGCTTATGGAACTAATGGGGTCCCTCCTATTGTGCCTCTGTGCTTGCATCTTGCCTAGTCAAACTCTTTCAGCTCTGTCTGTCAACATCTACCTTTCCTTCTTGCTGGAAGTTTGTCTACATTCAGCCTGTTCCTAATAAGGGTGACCATTTTAATCCCTCAAACTGCCATCTATTACTTTAATTTCCTGCCAATCTAGATTTTGAATCTATCCTCAACAGGAAGATTCTTAAACATCTACCACTTCACAACCTTCTATCTGATCGCCAGTATGGGTTCCATCAAGGCTGCTCCACTGGTGATCTTCTGCCTTTCCTTACTGAGTCTTGGTCATCCTCTTTTAGAGATTTTGGTGAAACTTTTGTTGTTGCCTTGGACATATCAAAAGCTTTTGATAGAGTCTGACACAAAGCTTTGATTTCCAAACTATCCTCCTATGGCTTCTATCCTTCTCTCTGTAACTTCATCTCAAGTTTCCTTTCTGACTGTTCTATTGCTGCTGTGGTAGACGGTCACTGTTCTTCTAAATGTATTAACAGTAGTGTTCCTCAGGGTTGTCCTGTCACCCACTCTCTTCTTATTATTCATCAATGACCTTCTAAACCAAATTTCTTGTCCTATCCGCTCCTACGTTGACGATACCACCCTGCACTTTTTCACATCTTTTCATAGATGTCCAACCCTTCAGGAAATAAACATTTCATGCAGGGAAGGCACAGAACACCTGACTTCTGATCTTTCTAAAATTTCTGATTGGGGCAGAGCAAACTTGGTACTGTTCAATGCCTCAAAAACTCAATTCCTCCATTTATCAACTCGACACAACCTTCCAGACAACTATCCTCTCTTCTTCAATGACACTCAACTGTTCCCCCTCTTCGACACTGAACATTCTCAGTCTGTTCTTTACTTATAATCTGAACTGGAAACTTCAAATCCCATCTCTAGCTAAAACAGCTTCTATGAAGTTAGGCATTCTGAGACGTCTGTTCCAGTTTTTCTCACCCCCCCCCCCCATTTGCTAACTCTGTACAAGGGCCTTATCCGTCCATGTATGGAGTACGCTTCACAAGTCTGGGGGGGGTTCCACTCATAATGCTCTTCTAGACAGGGTGGAATCAAAAGCTTTTCGTCTCATCAACTTCTCTCCTCTAACTGACTGTCTTCAGCATCTCTCTCATTGCCACAATGTTGCACCTCTAGCTGTCTTCTATCGTTATTTTCATGCTAACTGCTCTTCTGATCTTGCTAACTGCATGCCTCTCCTCCTCCTGCGGCCTCGCTGCACAAGACTTTCTTCTATCTCTCACCCCTATTCTGTCCACCTCTCTATTGCAAGAGTTAACAGTATTCTCAATCATTCATCCCTTTCTCTGGTGAACTCTGGAACTCCCTGCCTGCTTCTGTATTTCCACCTTCCTATGACTTGAATTCCTTCAAGAGGGAAGTTTCAAGACACTTATCCTTCAATTTTTTACTACCGTATTGGACCTTTTTCTGTGACTGGCATCTCAGTGGGATTTTTTTTTTTTTATTGGATTTTTGTTGCCCTTGGTGTGTGCCCCTCCTACAAAAAAAAAAAAAAAAAAAAAAAAAAAAAAAAAAAAAAAAAAAAAAAAGTATGTACTCCACTTCAGAAATGAAACTGTCAAAGGATTATTCATAGTCAGAGGAGTTAGGTGAGAGGTATACTGCACAGATAAATTTAGTTTGAGTGATTCTGTAATCGTAGCCAGATGGTAGAAAATTCAGAAGTTTCAAGAGCATAGGCAAGAGATTAAGTTAGGTCATTGCACACATAGAAGCAGCATCCAGCTTTGGAGTGAAAATGAGAATAGAGAAAGTAACAGAGAAGGGGCTACTGTCAACTGCCTCAAACACCTGCATTTCAGTGAGGAAAAAAAGACAAGGTTTAATAGAGGAGAGGTGGTGTTCCACAGATTGAAAATTAGATCTAAGGATGCAAATGTTGCAGAAATTCATGAAGAAAAAGTTTCCAGACACTTACAGTCAATACCAGAAGAGCAGTCTGACTTAAGGACATTCATAGTCCCCTTCACAGATGGAGACTCCAAGGCTTGTAATTACCTAGTTGTATAATACAGGGTTTGAGCAGGGCTTATAGTGTCCTGTCTCCATATCTATATTTATCCAACATTTCCTTAAATTTATGCACATTTGGTGCTGTAACAACCTCCTCATTTAGACCATTCCAGATATCCACAGTTCTATGTGGGAATCTGTACTTCTTGATGTCCCTCAAACACTGACTCTTCCTGATCTTCTTTGAGTGCCCTCTCATCCGTCGAGCTTCATCTTCTTCCAGCAACACAAGATCCAGCTTGTCTATCTTCTCAATTTGGTTAACTATTTTATACATTGTTATTAGATCTCCTCTTTCTCTTCTAACTTGTAAAGTTGGCAGTCCAATTTCCTTCAACCTCTCTTCATATGTTACGTCTTTCAGCTCCAGTACCATCCTTGTAGATGCCATCTGAATTCTTTCCAACTTCTTTATGTCTTTCTTCATATGCGGAGACCACACTACTGCTGCATATTCCAGTCTGGGACGTAGCATATTGGCTATAATTTTTTTCATCATAGTCTTATCCATGTAATGAAATGCCACCCTAATATTTGTTAACATCCTGTACGTCGAGCCAAATATCTCCTTTATATGCCGTTCTGGGGTCAGGGTATCTTGAAAAATCACTCTTAGGCTTCTTTCCTCCTTGCTCCTCATAACTATTTCCTTCCCCATTTTATAGTCCCATGGTGTTCTTTTACTCTTTCCCAATTCCATCACATGACATTTCTTAGCACTGAATTCCAATTTCCACTTCTTGTTCCACCCATAAATCTTGTCAGTATCTCTTTGCAACTCTATACAATAAACATGGCTCTTTATTACTAACAATTTTGCATCATCAGCAAACAGATTGATATAACTGGTCAAACCCTCCTGAATATCATTGATGTATATTTGGAACATAATGGGTGCTAACACTGACCTCTGAGTTACTCCGCTTGTTACATTACTCCAACTTGAAAAGGTGTCCCTGATCACAGTTCTCATTTTTCTATCCTCTAAGTAGTCTCTCATCCATTTTAGCATTGTCCCTCTCAGTCCTCCTATATGCTCCATCTTCCACAATAGTCTTTTATGTGGAACTTTATCAAAAGCTTTTTTGATGTCCAAGTACACTGCATCTACCCACCCATCTGTTTTGTACTTCAACTATTACTCTTGAATAGAAACTTAGTAAATTTGTCACACATGACCTTCCTTTTCTGAAACCAAATTGACTATTTGTTATAACTTCGTTCTCTTCCAAATATTTCACCCACTTTTCATTGATCACTATTTCACAGATCTTGCCCACAACACTGGTTAGCGACACCGGTCTATAATTTAGTGGCTCAGTCCTCTTTCCTCCTTTGTGTATTGGCACTAAATTTGCCCTCTTCCATTCTCTTGGTACTCTTCCTTCCATCAGTGAGCTGTTAATCACATCCCACATTGGCTCCACCACTTGTTCTCTAAATTCCTTTAGTGTCCAACCTGACACTCCATCAGGCCCCATTGCTTTCCTGACATCCAACTTCTCTAACAATTTGCCAATTTCATGTTTTTGCACCAAGACATCCTGTAAACCCCCCCTACCTCACCTCCTCATTTAGTTCTGTAAAACCCACTTCCACATTGAACACAGACCTGAAACTCTCATTCATAATTTCACTCATCTCTTCTGCTGTTTGATACATCCTTCTTTCCTTTATTATCTTGTTAATGGTCTCTCTGCTTGTCATCTTTCCATTGATATATCTGTAAAAAAGCTTGGGCTCTTCATGTTAAATTTTGAATTTTGAATGGTGTGTGTGTGTGTGTGTGTGTGTGTGTTAGGTGCAAGTAGAGTTGTGTGAAGGAAGACAGTTGTCTTTAGAGGGCAGGCTGTGACTGCCCCCTTGTGTTTTGAGAAACAAAGGGAAATGTAGGTCACAGATGCAGAGGATGTAAGGGCAGAGGCACTTGAAAAGAAAATAAACATTTCTCCAAGTAAGCATAATAAAATCTGACTGTTGTTGTCAATCAAAACATCAGCCAAGGATTCTAATGTTGTCACATGGAGTGATTTTTCCTGCATGACTTTTTTGTAGTTGATAGTGGCAAATAAATAGGCATGCAGTTTTGCAATGTGCATCTTACCATGATCATGTCAAGAGCAGGCAAATGTAGCAGCAATTCACCCATCCATTGACAGCAGCCTGACTGTACACACTCAAATATTCCAAAAATCTATCTTAGCCCCTGGGCTTTTAAGGGAAGGAAAGTTATTCATTAACTATCCTTGTATCAAGTGTGCAAGCATGCCCAGGTCTTTCCATGTCAGGACTTGACAGAAAAACAATTTCATTCATCACAACAGACATAGCCCCTTTTTCTCACATCAGAAATAGTCACTATATATGTACATGGTATACATTTCTTACCATGCAAACTAAAGCTTTTCTAGTCACTGTATATGTATATAGTTTACATTTCTTACCATGTGAACTATAGCTTTTCAAACTGTGAATACCTGTTTGTGATGGGCTTCCTATTTAATGTGACATTTTTTTAATATCACCTAGTATAAAACAAGACACCTGACATGGTCATGAAAGCTAGTTGGAGACAAAAAGAATATCACATTTACTTCTAGAATGATACACATTTGAAATGTGCTTACTTCTGGGGAACTGTCTTGTAACTGAGCTTTATTTCCAGCTGAATCTTCTGCTATCCTCATGTCTTCTTGTGATGTGGGTAAGGATGTCTCTTCAGTCTGGAAAATAAAATTTAAGTACACAAAACTTGATTTTTTTTTCAATATTTGACTTTTATACCTGTTAGGCAACATAGTAATTAATTTAAAATGCTTGATGTTTCAGGAAGACTAATGTCACCAGCACTATAACATGAGATATACTATAACCTTTTAGCTATCTGAAAAAAAAAAAGATGCATCTCACATGATACTTGTATAGAGAAGGCAATTGTTTTAACATCTTGTTAGTCTAAGAACTTCATTTCCTATAGTATTTGTTCATTATAGCAGCTAGTGCAGTTAATTAATTTCAGCCTCATTGTCAACACTATATCTAATAATTACAAAAAAAAAGGCATACAATTATAAAACGTTTTACTTTGCATTATGTGTTTTGACATTAATTCATAGCATGCAATAGGTGAAGCTATCTTTGTTACACCATCTCTAATTGGTCTGTGACTCAAGTTATCCTGTCTCCTGATTAGCATAAAAGTTGACCTCTCCACATTACAAGTTTAATTTTTCTCTCTGTAACTTATTTTGAACAATAGTTAATTGGTGTTCTCATCACTGGACAAAAGAATGATAAATGCATTACAACTGTTAATAAAAGTTCAAATCAATAAATAATAAATGAGATCATATGAACTCAAGTTGCTGACAGGGTTACAAATGTTTATATGCACTTTTTTTTGTCTGCTGTTATTTTAAATGGAATTACCATGAGTGTAAATAAAACCTAGTAAGTAATTTTTTTGACAGAGGAGGGAGGGAGGGAGGGAGGGAGGGAGGGAGGGAGGGAGGGAGAGAGAGAGAGAGAGAGAGAGAGAGAGAGAGAGAGAGAGAGGAAGAGAGAGAGGAGAGGAGAGAGAGAGAGAGAGAGAGAGAGAGAGAGAGAGAGAGAAAAAAATTGATTGTTTCTGAATTATTCATTGTTTCCCACCCCCGTCTTATCTCTCTCTCTCTCTCTCTCTCTCTCTCTCTCTCTCTCTCTCATACATACATTCACTCCTAAGCTCAACAGGGCAGGACATGCCCCTGGTGTTCCTGTGACCAGCTCTGGCCAGCCTGTTGGTTTCCTCCCTCCTCACCTCTCTAACCCTAAATAGATTTAGTTATCTAGTGTAAACATGTGTGCACTAAGATTATACATGATTCCAGCACTCTACCACTTACAATGTGGCACAAGTGTGCATGATAAAAAAAAAAAAAAAAAAAAAAAAAAAAAAAAAAAAAACTAAAAACACCACCTGTTTCATGACCACAGTGAAAGACAAGGCAGACTTGTGGAGAGAGAGAGAGAGAGAGAGAGAGAGAGAGAGAGAGAGAGAGAGAGGAGAGAGAGAGAGAGAGAGAGGAGAGAGAGAGAGAGAGAGAGAGAGAGAGAGAGAGAGAGAGAGAGAGAGAGAGAGAGAGAGAGAGAGAGAGAGAGAGAGAAATGCCAGTGATAACCACTTTGCATAAGGAGACATCTATGATATGACTTGTCCTCCTTGTTACTGTCTAAAGTTTCATCTCTCAATAATAACCTAAGGAAGACATCACAGTGAAGTCCAACAATGTTGATGTGGCAGCCATTACAGAAATGTGGCAAATACCTAGTCCCTGAAATTTGCAACAACACTGACTGCCAGGCATTCTATTGTCTCAGAACAGGTAAACAAATGGGAGGATTAATGTTGTACTGCTGCTCTGACTTCTGAAGTGCTCACAGTTGAAGTGGAATAACTACTAGCAACCTATCAATTCCGTTTAATAATATTTCTTTCCTGAAAAATCCCTACAAGTTCATCCCTCAGATACTCCTTGGATCAATTCCAGAATCAAACACTTGATCTAGCAATGCACCAAAGCCTTCCAAAACAACAACCCTATTTTCTGCAAACACCTACACAAAAAAAGCCACAGGGAAATTAAAGAAGCCAAATCATCTTACCATCCCAACAAGTTTCTTAGCATCAAGCAGTAAAATATCAACAAATAGTATTCTAAAATCAGATATATGTGAATTAAGAAAGAACACTGCACAATTTCAGCAATTTCAGATGGGTCGGGTAGGCACTCGAAGCCTTTAAAAATCCAGACCTTTAAAACTTTCCAGGATCAGTGTAATGTCCACCTTCTTGGAAAGATCATTGGGATCATACAATCGTAAGTAAGTAGAGATCGTAACAATACCTACATCAGCCAAATCTGTCAATCCCTCCTTGGCCTTGACCTCACCTCACTCCCAGCTTATCTACCTACACTTGCACCACTCCCTCCTGTTCAAGAAAATGAGATTGCTGACACCCTACTCAAGCTCAAAGCCAAACAAATGCCTATCAAGATTTATCAAGAATTCCCCCCAAAACTAGCCACCCCACTGTGCTCCATCATCAATGCTTTCCTCTTATAGTCAATGTCCTGCTGAGTGGAAAATGGCCAATGTGACCTGTCCCCAAAACATGCTCCCACACTCCCTCAGCAACATTACCTGTGTGATTTTGAGGAGCAGGTTTCAAAGAATTTTTAATAATTCTTGCAATTTCTTTTTTGTCTTATACACTGTAACAATTAATTATTTTTTCCAGTCTTACTTCTATAGATATTCACATGACATGCAATGTCTCTTTTTAAATCCACCAGTGGTTGAGAAGCAGACTGACAAGCAGATAATTTTAAGTGTGATATATCCTGCTGCTTTGGAGATCAAAGGAGAAAAGTGAGGAGAAAGAGCTACAGAAAGTTATGTGAGTGTGAGAAAAAATCAGTTTATTTATTAAATTTGCCAAGGCTAAACTGGATTGTTTTCTAGAAATAAGCCATCAAAAGTTTTGAATTCTACTTAAACATGCTTTGGAGACATTAAATGTGTTTTCTGTAAATAAGTAAATAAATAGTAGCCTACTTTCTCATTTATTAATTGCTAATATAGGTGATGAAATTCACATCTGATCTTTCTACATATTCAGTGTTTTGGTACCTGTCTAGTCCTGTAAATGCTGAAAGACAGGACTTTTACAGTACATAGTTGTAAAGGGATTCAAAATAATTATTTTTAATCAGAACTATATCAAATTATTTATCAATTATTTTTAATTAGAATTAGATGCTTCTACTAGTGATAAGAACAATATTGGTTTAAAAATTATAACTTTTACTTTGCTAGGTAAGTGCAAAATATATGCAGGCCTCAAAATCACCCTGGGACCAAATAGAAAAAAATAAAATAAAATGGCAATATACCCATAACATTAATTAACTTAGATGCATTTACCAAGATTCTATACAAAATGTCATCAATGTCCATTTTTGTTACATTAGCTGATATATCAGCTGGGGAAATTGTTGTTCAATCATCCATGCCTTCAGAAATAAGTCAACAAGCACTGAAGGCAAAAGGTAAAAATGTTTATGAAAATGTACCCTTGTACAGTATCATTGCATATTTCAATAATGTAAAATGTGTTAAAATGAGTATCAATGCATATTTCATTAACGTAAAATGTATTAAAATGAGTATCAATGCATATTTCAATAACGTAAAATGTATTAAAATGAGTATCAGTGCTTATTTCAATACAGCAAAATGTGTTCAAATGTTTAAAGTTTAAAAAATTACCTTGGGATATTCATTACTATCCACCTCCATGGGTTGTGGTACTTGAGAGCTGGAAGTTGTTTCATCCTGGTTAGATGGCAAGGTACTAGTAGATGATCTTGGCAAACCATCTCCAACTGAGATACCTGATGTCACAGACTTCTCAGGAAATGTGCTGTGACCTGATGCAAAAAAATCAGGTGACTCACTGGGTCTACACGTGCTGCCACTGAGCCAAAAGTCAAGAGAGTAATGTCAAGTAATTTTGCACTCATACACAAACCACTAGGATTGAAGGCTATACTGAAGCAAGAATCTTATACTGATTATCATATTAATCTTTATGCTGTCATAGTCTCACCTACCAAATTTGTCTCTCTTGATGGGAGCTTCTTCAGAATGGTCTGATAAAGTAGGAAAATCCTGTTGTGCTTCTTTACAAGTCTCAGACTGCAATGGTTAAGTAAGTAAGTAAAAGTAATTACCTTTGTACATTCATAAAGATCATGAGAATTCTTAAGAGTAAAAAAAAAAGGGGCTTAAAAGTTACTGGTTTCATTGCTCAGCCACAGCTGAAAATGCAGTAATACATAGAAGAAACAAATTTGAACTCCCTTCCACTTGCACATAGCACTGCTATGAAGGAGAAAAAGAAGTAATGAAAAACTTACTCTAGATAAAAAAAAAAAAAAAAAAAAATAAAAAAATTAAAAAAAAAAAAAAAAAACTGCAAATAAAATTAGACATCAAACTAAACCTGTTTCCTTGTTTACAGTCCATTACCAAGGATTACTAAGGATATTATCCTTAGATATTAAAAAAGAGATATACTTGATTTAAGACATTACACCATGTGTGCTCTTTAGAAAGGGGGCTTAAAAGTTACCAGTTTCATTGCTCAGCCACAGCTGAAAATACAGTAATAAATAGAAGAAACAAATTTGAACTCCCTTCCACTTGCACATAGCACTGCTATGACAGAGAAAAGAAATATGGAAAAACTTACTCGATACAAAAAAAAAAAAAAAAAAAAAAAAAAAAAAAAAAAAAGGAAACTGCAAATAAAATTAAAGAAATCAAACTAAACCTGTTTCCTTGTTTGCAGTCCATTACCAAGGATTACTAAGGATATTATCCTTAGATATTAAAAAAGAGAGATGCTTGATTTAAGACATACACCATGTGTGCTCTTTAGAAAGTAACCATTTTATCTTAGGAATTATGAAAAAAACCATTTCAAATGCCAATATCTCAAAACCATAGGCAGCCAGAATGGAAGTTTAAGTCTAATTTGATGTTATAGGAAGGGAGAAGGCAAGTAAAACCAAGTTTTAAAAAATCTATTGTGGAAATAAGGGCAGAAGACAAGAGATGAAACAGCATGGTAGAATGAGATTAGAGACAGATGAAAGAGGAAGAGAGACTGATGAGAGAGAGAGAGAGAGAGAGAGAGAGAGAGAGAGAGAGAGAGAGAGAGAGAGAGAGAGAGAGAGAGAGAGAGAGAGAGAGAGAGAGAGAGAGAGAGAGAGAGAGAGAGAGAGAATTTCTGATGTGCAATATTTATAATTTAATAGTATTTTCATACCAAAATGGCAAGAAAGTATTAAAGGCAGCATCATTCAGGGCAAATTTCTCCAAAAATGTTGGCAGTTTTTGTTGGCGATTGGGCAAAATGAGCAGCAAACATCTGTTGCTCATTTTCTGTTGTTGGGAAGAATGGAAAACTGGGTTGCCAGAAATGTTGGGAGTATTTGGAATCAAATGACCGTTGTGTTACAAGATATAAATGTAAGCTGAATATAAAGTATGAGAAAAATTGTCATTTACAAAACTAAAAAAACAAAGTACATGTGGAATTGTGTAATTGCGATTTGATTGTCTGGTGTGTGAAATTATTTATAGAGTTTATTTAGTAACAGCAGCTGGCGAGATAAACAATGTGTCATAATGGAGTCCCACACAAAGTTTTGCTGGAGTGTGAAAGCTCGCCATAAATCAATTGAGCTATAGTAGATCCAAAACTACTAATTGATATTCAGGGTGTTGGTTGTTCCTGCTCATGCTGTTGCCACCTCATCCCCAGAATGACCTGACCAGACCTGACCATGGCCACCAGAATGTGGCTTGTGGAGACAGCGCCGAGCGGTCTATATGCGTTGCCAAATGGAATGAAGGTTTTAATGTCGTTGTTCCATCATCAAATTGAAAGTCATTAAAAAAAAAACATGCAGTTGTATATAATACAATTTTGAATAATTAAGGGAAAATAAAGTGGCTGAAGAGACGCTGGTTGAGGATTTGTTGTTGTTGGAATGACAAGGCATCAACACAACAATCCAGTCTGTGTGACACCAAACTTGTTAGGCTTGTGGTACCACCAATGAAGACTGTCAACATGTTGAGAGAAATTTGCCCTGTGTGATGCTGCCTAAGTGTTATATATAGTATCACTACTTCTTGAGGTAAATTCTTCAAAAAGACAGTTATTTGTCTACAGAAAGTGTATGTATGTATGTATGTATGTATGTATGTATATATATATATATATATATATATATATATATATATATATATATATATATATATATATATATATATATATATATATATATATATACATACATACATATACTTTCTGTAGACAAATAACTGTCTATATATATATATATATATATATATATATATATATATATATATTTATATATATATATATATATATATATATATATATATATATATATATATATTATATATATATATATAATATATATATATATATATATATATATAAACTTTAAGAGATTTGTCATACCAGTAGTTATGGCTGTGAGGCATTGCTTCTACACTCAAAGTAAAAAAGGCAATTAGTGTGATATGAGTTGCATGCATATATGCAATTAACTGGAACTAATTATCTTAAAAGAGAATTATTAAAACAAGATATCCCTCTTACCAGAAAATCACTATCTCTGACTGGTCTTGCCAGAATATGAATACAGTTAATCATGGCAGCTCTACATATATCTACTAGTGTCTACATGAAGCACACCACCTTTAACACCAATTTCATTCTGGATTTCTTATTCATCTATCTATATACAAAGCAGACATCCCTTGTAAAGGAGGGATACACAACACAAGGTGTTGTGTACATGCGCAATCATATTCACTCACATTGAAAGAAGGAAAAGTACCTAGGGAATGGAAAAGAGCTAACATAGTCCTAATATATAAAGGGGGAAATAAAATGGAACTATTAAATTAAAGACCAGTGTCACTAACAATTATTGTAAGCAAGCTTTGTGAAATAGTAATTAAAGACAGATGGGTGCAATGTTAAGAAGATGAAAAGATAATTACAGAAAGCAATTTAATTTCAGGAAAAGATCTTGCATCACAAATCTACTGAGCTTTTATACAAGAGTAATAGATGGAGTGCAAGAGGGGGATGGATGGGTTGATGCAGTATACCTGGATCTCAAAAAAGCACTTGATAAAGTAAAGTTCCCCACAAAAGTCTTATGTGGGGAGTTAGAAAATGGAGGACTAAAGGGAGCAACATTGAGATGGATGAAGGATTATTTACAAGGGAAGGAAATGTGAATAGTAATCAGAGGCACTAATTCAAGTTGGTGTGGTGACAAGTGGGGATACTGCAAGGATTTGTGGTTGGCACCTATTATGTTTCAAATACATGTGAATGATATGAGTGAAGATCTAAATAGCTATACAAACTTGTTTGCTTATGATGCAAAAATAATTAAAATAATAAAGGATAAAAATGACTGCAAGGAGTTATAAAAGGATACTGACAAGATACATGCATGGAGCTAAAGATGGAAACTAGAACTTAATGCCAGAAAAATGCCATGTGTTAAAAATATGAAAAAGTAAAAAGAGACCTTCATGGAATTACAAGACGGGAGGAGAAATAATAACGAAAAGTAATGTGGTGAAAGATTTGGGAGTAATGATTCAGAACACACTATCACCTGAAATCAAATAAGCAGGATATTCAGCTCTACATACAGCTCGTTAACACACATTAGGGTGGCATTTAACTATTTAGGCCCAGTCAAAAAATGAGGAGAGAACATAGGAACAAGAGAGGAGATTCATTTGAAAGCTGTGGACATGAAAGTGAAGAAATGGTGGCACAAAGATGGCACAGGACATCACCAAGTGAAAGCTTAAAAATTATGTATACAAATATAGATGGTTTGGTGTTGAGCCTATTGGAATTTAAAGACTACCTAAAGAACAATAAACCAGATGTGGTATATTTAATGGAAGCCAAACTAAAAGAAGAAATAAAGATGAGATTTGCAAAGGAAGGTTATAGCACATAAAGGAGAGACAAAAAAGGAAAAGGAGGAGTGATGACATTGGTAAAAGAGAATATTGTTGTTGAGGAAGTGGAATATGGTGATGGAATGTTGGAAACTTTGTGTTGTGGTTAAGATCAAAGGAAGTGGAAAAAGGAAAGTTATTGTGAAGTACATACCACCAAAAACTAATGCATGGGAGACCAACAGATATAAAACTATGCAACTAGAAACAAGAAATGGCATAGAGTAAATAAGGAAAAGTAACAAAGTGCTCTTAGAAGGCAACTTCAATACTAAAGGAATTAACTGGGAGGAGATGGAAGTGACAGAAAATGTAAGGTCACAGAGCGAAGAACTTATGCATACCATGATGGTGAATACAATGAGACAATTGGGTGAACAAGCCAACAAGATGCAGAGGAGAAGAACTATCACAATTGTGTTTACAGAAATCCCAGAAAGTAGACCAAGTACACACTGTCTGAGTTCAGTGGGAAGAAGTAATCATGTGACAATAGTAGTACAGGAGGAAAAAAAGTTGCACAGGAATGAACAATTTAGAAATGGGAGACAGAACTATGCTAAGGCAAACTTTGCAGAGCTTAATAAATTTTATGGAAAAATTAAATGGAAAGAGCTATTTGAAGGTAAAGTAGTGCAATAAAAATTAGATATTTGTGAGCAAGTATAGAGAACGGGTGCAACAGTTTGTGCCAAGTTATAAAGTGAAAATTGGGAAACATGAACAGCATAATGCCAGTTGGGTAGAAGCAAAAGCAAAAAAGGACAGGGGCATGGAGGAAAATGATGAGACAAATGAACACAAATACTAGTGAAGAATACAAAAAGGCAAGGAATGAATATGGTATAAGAAGAGAAGAAGAAAGAAATTTTGAAAGTGACATATTAAGAAAATGCAAGGAAGATCCCAAACTCCTTTACAGATATGTAAATGAAGAAAATGAAACATAGGAATGACATAAACAAGTTAAAAAGAAAAGGAAGAATTTGTGAAACTACTGAGATGAGTGAATTAACGAATGAGAGTTTTCAATCTGTGTTTACCATGGAAACCGATTTTGTGGCACCAAAAGAAGTATCACAGAATGAGGGAATGCAGGAGATACAAGTAAAGAGACAAGAAATCAAGAAACTGCTGGAAGAGCTGGATGTTAGAAAACCTATGGGACAAGATCAAGTAAATGGATGGATATCAAAAGAATGCAGGGAACCAATGGAGGAACCCATATGGGACATAATTAACAGCTCGTTGAACGAAGGAAAAGTACCAAGGGAATGGAAAAGAGCTAACATAGTCCCAAAATACAAAAGGGGAAATACAATGGAACCATTAAAAATTACAGACTGGTGTCACTAACAAGTATTGTAAGCAAGCTTTGTGAAATAGTAAATTAAAGACAGATGGATGGAATATTTAGAAGATGAAAAGATAACTGCAGAAAAGCAATTTGGATTCAGGAAAGGGAGATCCTGTGTCACAAATCTTCTGAGCTTCTACATGAGAGATAGAGTGCAAGAGAGGGACGGATGGGTTGATGCAGTATACCTGGATCTCAAGAATGCATTCAATAAAGTTTCCCACAAAAGCCTTATGTGGAAGCTAGATAATGGAGAAGAACTAAAGGGAGCAACATTGAGATAGAAGAAGGGGGAATGAGAACAGTAATCAGAGACACTAATTCAAGTTGGCGCAGATTGACAAATGGGGTACCACAAATATCTGTGTTGGCATCTATTATGTTTCAAATATATGTAAATGATATGACAGAGGATCTAAACAGTTGTATAAACCTGTTTGCTGATGATGCAAAAATAATGAAAACAATAAAGGATGAAAATGACTGCAAGGAGTTACAAAAGGATATTGAGCATATTTCTAGTTGCATAGTTTTATACCTATTGTTGTCCCATGCATTACTTTTTGGTGGCATGTATATCACAATAACTTTCCTTTTTTCACTTCCTTTGATCTTAATCACAACACTCAAAGTTTTCACCATACCATCACCATATTCCACTTCCTCAACAACAATATCCTCTTTTACCAATATCATCACTCCTCCATCCTTTCCTTTTTGGTCTCTCCTCCATGTGCTAAAACCTTCCTTTGCATATCTCATCTTTATTTCCTCTTCTAGCTTGGTTTCCATTAAACATACCATGTCTGGTTTATTGTTCTTTAGCTAGTCTAAGTTCCAATAGGCTCAACACCAAACTGTCTATATTTGTATACATAATTTTTAAGCTTCAGCTTGGTGATCTTCTGTGGTATTTTTGTGCCACCATTTCCTCACTTTCATGTTCACAACTTTCAAATGAATCTCCTTGCTTGTTCCTGTGTTCTCTCCTCCTTTTTTGACCGGGCCTCTACTCTTAACTCTTTCAGTTTATTTATTTCTTCTTTGTTAATATCTCTTTTATTCATATTCCCCTCATTCCTTCTACTTTTGCCAATTTCCTTCTTTGTAACACATGTTCCACTGCTCTTTGTGACATGACTCTTACTTTCATTGGTTTTATTCCATTTTTGTCATACTTTCCAATCCTATAAACCTATTCTTGTGTGTGTGTGAGAGAGAGAGAGAGAGAGGAGAGAGAGAGAGAGAGAGAGAGAGAGAGAGAGAGAGAGAGAGAGAGAGAGAGAGAGAGAGAGAGAGAGAGAGAGAGAGAGAGAGAGAGAGAAAGTGGTGGGGAATGGGTGAGAAATGATACTGTGAGCATATGACATACATTCACCTATAGCAATAACTTGAAGAGCTCTAGTCTAGTGCTGAAGTAGTTCCCAGATATGTAGGGAGAGAGAAAAAAAATAATTAAATTAAATAAATTAATATAAAAAATAAATAAATAAATAAATAAATAAATAAAAATAAACAAATAAATAAATAAATAAATAAATAAATAAATAAATAAAATAAAATAAATGAATAAAAAAAAAGTAAATAAATAAATACTACTAATAATAATAATTCTAGAGAGAGAAGACAAAATGCATAATGAGGGACTCATGTGCTAGTGGGTGTCAGCAGGTGGGGACAATTCTTTTCCATGTATACTATATTTGCTAATGATAAAGCTTTGGTAACTGACTCAGAGAAGTTGAAGTGACTGGTGGAGGAGCTTGGCCATGCTTATGAGAGGAGGAAGCTGAAAGTGAATGTAGGTAAAAGTATTGAAATGCTTGAGAGAGAAAGGTCGTAAAAAAATGGATGTAACATTGAAGAACAGATTGAAGAGGTGAATATTTGAAGTATTTGGGATCAAGAGTTATAGTGGAAGGAAGAGTTGAGACAGAATGGCAGGTGAAAGAAGCAGGAATATTACTTGACAGATTGAGAAAAACGCTTGAATGTAAGAAAAGATATGAATGTAAAGAGAAAATTACGTGAGGGAAAGTGCTGGCCTTCCCCTTTTGCTGAGTCTTTGTTTCATTGAAATCAATGCATAAATGGCTGAGATTTCTATGGTGAAAAAATGTTTTGATATATAGCCTCTAAAGTTTTCAATACTTTTTAAGACTGCTTTTCTGGTCAGTGAGACTGGTTTTTATATATAATCTGATTAATTTTTCTATCCCCTTTTTGTATCAAATCAGTATTTACAATTTTTTCTTATGAACATCCAAGACTTGCTGAACCTGAGAAAGGTAGTTTTTGTTTTAGGCTCCTGCTCTCTCCCTTTCAGGTATTATCTCTTATAACAGAGCATCAGAAGTTCCTAGGCTATTCATTCCAGTTTTATTGTTTTAAATATATTTGGTAGATAAAAGATGCAATCATTCATTCTTATATAAATAATAAAGATGGAAGTTTAGTTTTCTTGCTCACACAACCTTCTTTTTCTATTTATTCCAAGTGATTACCATCATAGCATCCATTCACCTGTGCATCCTTCTAGCTTTATTAATTATAAACTATTCATATATGCATAAGAGCATGTGGCCCTAGAGAAGTTAATAACATTATCCCAAGCAACTTTTCATCCTGCAGCCATTTACTAACTTAATACACTTCATTACTTTACTTTTATTAAATTCATTTTGAATTTCTTCCTTTTACACACCTTTGCAAGATCTACCAGCTGACTCAAAATTGCCTCTGAATCAACCACCATTACAATATCAAATGCAAAATAAAGCAATTTAATCAGATCTCACACTCATTATCATTAGGATTCACCAGACTCAAACCTCCATTTAATATTCTCTCATTCATCTTCCTTATAATACCATCTATAGAAATATAAAACAGCCAAGAGGACATCATACATCACACAGGAAACCATTCACTCAAACCACTACTTCTGGCATCTCACCATACTCACCTGTGTTGCTATGTAATCCAAACTAATTTGGGTTATTGAAAAACCTTACAAATAGTGACACATTCTGTTTAGTGTTGTTCCATTTGTATAACTATTTAAATAACTTTGTCATCTATAAAAAGTTGACAATGAATACATAAGTTATATAGAAAATCATGAACACAGATTCAGATTATAAAAATAACGAGGAATTCAAAAATACATACCTTACTGGTCAGTGAGAGTCTGGAGAGCTCGGTGTTGTCTAGTGAATGCCCAGAGTACTTCTGGTAGGTTTTCTGATATGGTGTGGGAGAACAAATTCCAAAACTTTTTGGTGGGACTGAAGAAATCCCTACAACTCTTGATGCTATTGGAACACCAGCACATCTTGACAACAAACATTGACTTGGTATGCCTCTGAGATTCAAATGAGGAATTCCCAAACCTTTAGGAACAGATGCCTCTGTACCCCTGGTCCTTGAAAGAGGAAACTTAGCACTTTTCAATTTCAAAGATGACATTCCCACACCTTTCCAAACTTTTGGAGAAATGCTTGAGGTTTTGGTTATTGGCAAAGGAGTTTTAAGAGCTTTGGGAATGAATGGAGAACAATTTATGTCTATAGACCTATAAGAAGGGGTCTCTAATGATTGGGCATTGGTTGATGAAACAACTGCAGGAGGAAAGGAAATAGGTTTCAGAGCAAATCTAGGACTTCCTTGGGAATTACTGACATTTTTGTCTATTGAGCTTTCACCCCACATTGTTTTCCCTCTTGGATCATGTTGACTTTTTTACTGAAGATAAATGTGACATATTATTGACTTCTATTAATTGGGAGGGACTAGTTTTGTGATAATCAGGAGTGGCCTCCTGGTGTTGGACTTGGTGAGAGGAAAGGGCAGCAGCAACTTGAGGATGATTTTCAGAGAAAAGGGTCTCCAGTGGTCCTCCACTATAGATTTCAGTACTTTGGGAATAGTCATCAATTTTCTTCTCTCCCAGTTTTGAATGCTGTGGAGAAGTACAAAAAAAATGTCAACATGACGAAGTATTTCATAAAAAGCTTATTACACTGAACATGGTATAAGCTCAAACAAACCTATTTAACAGAAATAGGTCATACTTAAAAAAAAGAATTCAGTATATATCAAGAAATCTCAAAAAAGACTTTCATACTGGTATTTTGAGAAAAGAGAGAGATGTGTTGAAGCTAGATCTTGAGAAGGTAGTGCCATATCCTTGGTTAAGCATTTGATTTGTAGAGCTGGATGTGTTCACAGGTCCCCTATCTGCTGTTCTGGCAGTGATGAGGTCAGGCTGCAATAAAATAAGAAATGCTCCGGATACTGAACTGTCAATGGTGGATGGGACACTGACAAGATATCTAAATTATGCTACCAAAAAAGACAAAGAGCACAACCAAACCAACTGGGATATGCTACTGGCAACATATGTATTGGAAAAGAGAGTAGAGAAAAGAACATTTTTGTATAAAAGGAAATTATCGAAAAAAAAAAAAGGATGATATGGCATCAACACTTCTTTACAAGAATGTTTACTCCAAGCAGACATATTCTTCTAGCATAAAATGATCCACAAATACATGTGGAGAAAAAGGGGTAAGAGTAGTGAACAGAAGGGCCTGACTGACAATGCAGTTGTGGATGAAAGACCATAAAAAAAATGATAAGATGGATACCAAGATAGTGAAAGAGGTATTTGAAGAGTTTGGTAAGAATAGTGATAAAGTCAAGTATAAAAGGATGAACATGAAGGAAGTTGGAAAAGTGTCTGAGATGATGAGAGAAGTTAGGTTCATAGTTTGAGAAGAGACAAGCATAAATGGGTTTTTTTCTTTTATAAAGCAGTGGTTTCCAAAATATCTTACATGAAGCCTTGTTTATTCCATAAATTATATCAATACAGACACAGAACATTACAATACACATTTGCTTCAAAAGAGGGAGAATAACAAGAGGAAAATTATCAGAAGTAGATTTACATAGTTCCAAAAACTACATGGGTATTTGAAAACATGGCATATAATATTTGGAACTACTCATTCCAAAAACTACATAAAGAATTTGAAAAAAATGGCATGTAATACAGTAGGGTACGCAACAACGAACATGATTTGTTCCAACGTAGCATTTATTATGGCAAATGTGCATTATGGCGACTGAAGAACCTATGGGAAAAAAAAATTAATTGGTTCCAGGAAACCAGAGAGAGAGAGAGAGAGAGAGAGAGAGAGAGAGAGAGAGAGAGGAGAGAGAGAGAGAGAGAGAGAGAGAGAGAGAGAGAGGAGAGAGAGAGAGAGAGAGAGAGAGAGAGAGAGAGAGAGAGAGAGAGAGAGAGAGAGAGAATGCAACTTTCAGAAAAATACATCAAAATGAGCACATTTGCACTACTACATTTTAGATAACACAACAAATATATACAGTACCCTTCTGAGTTTCATGCCTAGTCCTAAATTCTTACCATCCCTAAGTTTCGCACATTATCATCCTGAATTCCATGCTGCTTTAACAGGTCATATTTACCTACAGTCAGCATCACATGTATACATACAGTAAACCCATGAGTCAGATCTCTCTCTCTCTCTCTCTCTCTCTCTCTCTCTCTCTCTCTCTCTCTCTCTCTCTCTCTCACTTTATACACTTTAAACTTTATTATGCTTGACATGACATTGATATACAATTTTTAATATGTCAAACAGCCCTTTACAAGTGGGAGCTTTATGGGCAATAGCAAGTAAAAATTTTAATTTTGGGAATAACATATTTTATAAAATAGTAGAAGTAATACAAACTAATAAAATATTTTGTAAATAGTTAAAGAGGTAATACAATCTAATAGGAACTATTATCATTAATATAAATCATACTAATAATACAGCACAATGATGGTAACTCTAGTAATGTAATATAATAATACTATGATATCTATGAAAAGTATCAGTATTTATTATCTGTAGACTGCAATGTGTGACTAGTAAGAGGACATGTGTCTCTTAAATTTGTCTTTAAAAGATGATAGGCTGAGTGAGCGTTTGATATGACATGGTATATTATTCTATATTTTAGGTCCTAGATACATTAGTGAATATATGTATAATGTTAAATTGGGTCTGGGTATATTTAGTGAGTACTGGTTCCTGGTTAGGTAATTGTGTACAGGTTACTAGAATTTATTCTTTGGTACATGTAAGATGCAATACTGAGTTTTGATAAGTCAGCAAGGTTTAAGGAATTTAGTTGTTTAAATAGTGGGGGCGTATGTTCACTGTAATCACTGGTTATTATTCTGATGATTTTTTTATGTAGAACATTAAGACTGTACAGATGACAAGGGTAAGTTTGGGACCAAATAGGATTACAACAGTTGAGATGAGGATATATGCAGGCATAATACAAACATTTAAGAACATTATTTGGGGCAAGATGTTTTATTTTGTGGAGGAGTGGAATAGTTCTTAATAATTTTAGACATAGGTTGGATAAGTGGTGCTTAAAAGTTATATCTTTGTCAAAAGTTATTCCAAGAAATTTAATTTTCTATACTTGTGAGATATTATCATTTAGTATAGTTAGATTGCGTAAAGGTTGATAGTAGGTAATAGTTTTGGTAAATAGCATGTAGTAAGTTTTAGAGGTATTAACAGTAAGTTTACTAGCTAAGCACCAGTTTTTTATTTTTTAAAGTTCTATATTTGCCTTGTTAATTAGCTCGGTTGGTTTTCCTCCTGTCATATAAAGTGTTGAATCATCTGCAAATAATATAGTATGAAGTATATCAGATACATTGGAGATATCATTAATATATAGGAGAAAGAGTATAGGGCCCAGTATACTTCCTTGTGGTACTCCTAGGTTTACAGTTTTCATTGGGGATAATGTACTGTTGATAGCAGTATACTGCTGTCTGTTATTTCAATAAGACTTAAACCAGTCATGGATGCATCCATGGATAGCATAGTAATACATTTTATCTAGGAGAATTTTGTGTTGGACTGAGTCAAAGGCCTTGCGAAAGTCGATGAAGATGGAAATGACGGATTTTTTATTATTGAGAGCTGTGTAAAGATCCGATGCAAAGGTGTTTAATGCATTAAAAGTGCTTAATCCAGGTCTAAAACTAAATTGTCTATTATCTAAAATTTCCATTTTGTTTAAAAATAGTAGTAGTTGGTTTTTCATTAATGATTCAAATATTTTTGAGAAGATTGGTAATATGGAGATAGGTTTGTAATTTGATACATCTTTCTTGCCACCTGTTTTATGAATTGGGATTATTTTACCAAGTTTTAACCTGTCAGGGAAGACACCTGTATTGATTGACTGGTTGAAAAGAATAGTAAGAAGAATGGCAAGTATGTCTTTGTTTTCTATAATGATATCAACTGGTATCCCATCCAAGTGTCCTTTTTTATTTTTAAAAGCAGATATAACTTTTCCTGTATCATGATTTGTAATTAGGGGCATCACCATGGAGTGTGGGTAGTTTCTGTAGAGAAAAGAGCTATAGTGGGTTTCTGTGGGTGGCAATTTGTGCACGAGCTCAGAGGCAATATTTGAAAAATAGTCATTAAATGCTTATGATATTTCATGTGGGGGTGTTCTTAATTTGATTATGTACAACTAAGTTGACTGTTGAGTTAATTTTGGTATTAGAGTTTGAGAGTTCATTTATTGTATTCCATAACTTCTCAGTACTTAAATGAAAGTCTGAGAATCTTTGTAGGTAGTAGTTTTTCTTAGTGAGTTTAATCATGTTAGGTAGTTTTCTGTAGTTTTTATAATAAGGAAAGTTAATAATTCCTAATTTATATACTTTATATAGGGTGAATTTATGTTGGATAGATTTGATGATCCCTTGGATGATATATGGCTTTTGTTGTCTTTTTGTTGATATGAGTTTTGTTACCTTAGGGAAGGAAGAATAGTAAATATTGTACACTGTGTCCAGAAATATGTTGCAGTTTATGTTTGTATCTTGGTGTGTTAATAAGGAATTCCAATTGGTTTCTTGTAGCCTGGATTTAAATTTCTCACAATTTCCTCTATTCCTTAACCTGAAGAATATTTTATGGTTCTTGTTAAGCTTTTCTAGGGTTGGAAGGTTTAGAAATATTTGAAGGTGGTCACTTGAGGGAGAGAGAAGGATACCAGGAGAGGAAGGAATTGTGAAGTTAGTCCAGATATGATCTAGGAGGGAAGGAGAAGATGCAGAGTTGTTGTCAGGGAATCTTGTCGGGCGGGATATATGAGGAAAATAGAGCGATTGCATTGTATTTAAGAAATTATTTGTTAGTGGGTAATAATTATGTTCTAGCAAATTTATGTTAAAGTCCTTGGAAATTATGGCTTTATTGTCACTGAAAATAGTTTGTGACAATAGGTTGTCCATAAGGTCATTGAACTCATTTACTCTGTGGTGCTTATTATGAGGGCGGTACAGGGAAGAAATAATGTAACTGGGGCTGCCAACTGAAACCTTAACAGTACAAAGTTCAATATTCTCCTCACATAAACAATATTCACTAATGAAGACACTGGAGAAAATGTTATTGACATATATTGTGACACCACCATAACCATCTGGTCTGAGTGTATGGTAAGATTTAAAACCTTCGATTTCATTTAGTGGTATAGTGTTTGCTTTAAGCCAGGTTTCATTAAGACACAGTATATCAGGCAGATTTGGCAGGGATTTCAGAAAGAAAATTAGATTATCATAATTTTTGGCTAAAGATCGAGTATTCACATGTGTTATATTCACATAATCAGTCCAGTTAATAGGAAGTGATGATTTGTATAAGGTGATGTCAAATATCCCTGTTTGTTGAATTGTACATAGAATTAATTATTTCCAGTCCTACATTGTTTGTATCATATCTTCCTATGTCATTATCAAAAGGGTGTATCATATAGATTTACGTCTGGAAGATTCATAGTTTGTGCTGTTTTTAAATGTTCGAGAATAGGAGAGCAGATGGAGATAGAAGTCAAAAATGTGTTGGAGAATGAAGGTTATGTATGTTGAAGAGTGAGTTGAAGCGAGGATAAGGGACGGATGTGGGGATGTAAAGCCAGAAAAAAAGAAAGTGAGTTTCATAGCCTGCTACAAGAATGCATATATTCATGTTATAATTCAGATCTATGTAGATTTATGTAGATTTCATATTATTTGAGATGTGTAATGTGAAGTGGGGTACAGAATGCATGAATAAAGATAAATTAGCACTGTAATACATATGGCACAAAGTACACAATATAGTGTGTAGGTTACTTATTAAATGGTGGTGTTGGTATATTAGGTTGAGTGATTCTGCTTACCTATGTCCTATTTGTGGCCTCTGTTGTATCTCTGAACAATGGGTGCTTATCTAAGAAGATTGCCAGGGTTTGTTCAGATGTTATGGTATGTTTGACTGTGGAGTTTTTCAGTTTGAATATGATTTGTCATCAACCGCGTAACACTGCTGGAAAAGATGTGTGTGTTGTGACCTAATTTTATGAATGGTTGAGTATATGGCACATCGTTTAGGGGTCAGAGATTCATTGATGCTGAGTTGTGGTCTTACTATGATGCAAGCTTGAAATAGTTCTACCTTCTTTGCACGGTTTTGAAGTTTTACAATTATTGGTCTTTTTTACCTTGTGCTTTTTGGCACAGACAGTGTGCTATGTTGATGTCTGAATATACCATGTTGACATGAAGGTTGTGTTTGATGGTGTTAACTATGATGTCTGCGGCATTCTCAAAAGTTGCTTCATCTGGCAGAGAGAGGCCACTAATTATCACAGTGTCATGCTGCTCATACTGGTCGACGTCATCAATGGTATCCTCAAGTTTTGTAATTTTATCTTCTAGGACAGTCACTTTAGATTCCAAGCTAGCAATTTGTTGATCTTTTATATTATTCAGACTGTTAAGTTTGTTGAAGTGTATGTCAAATTGTTTCTGAATAACTTTGCTGATGATGTTTATCAGAGGTAACATTTCACCTGATAGGTTGGAGTTTGGTAGTTCCTTGAAGATTATCTCAGCAACTGAGGCACAGCGATGGTGGTAAATGAGCCCCCTTGCTCCATGCCCTTGTTGTCTGCATTGTTGTTGTTGTGGTGGGAGTTACCAACCTTGGAACTATTTTTTGTTCCATTAGTGGCGTCTTTCCTTTCCTGCTTCCCACACTTGCTTCGAGTTGAGTGGGGGTGTGTCATGGTTGCAGTGGTGATTTTAACACGGGGGCAGTGGTATAAGCAGGTGGATAAACACAGGGGCAGTGGCCAGCGTGTTCACGAGCGGTGGTGCTGGTGTTTAGGGTGGGAAGCAATGTTGTTGTCAGATTTAATCCATTTTCAATAGTTATTTCACTGCATGCTGGTTTTTTTTCTTGGTTAAGGTTGTCGTGGAGGCATTCCTGCAGTAGCCCATGATATTCTCGGGTGCTGGGGTGTTATGGGAGGGTAGGTAACTGAAGGGATTGTAGGCGTGTTGTCGTGCGCACCTGCTCTCTCTCTCTCTCTCTCTCTCTCTCTCTCTCTCTCTCTCTCTCCTCTCCTCTCCTCTCCTCTCCTCTCTCTCTCTCTCTCTCTCTCTCTCTCTCTCTCTCTCTCTCTCTCTCTCTCTCTCTCTCTCTCTCTCTCTCTCTCTCTTCTCTCCTCTTCTCTCCTCTCTCTCTCTCTCTGAGAGTAAGAACAATCCAAAGGATTGATAAACAGAATGAGACTGATTGAGAATGAAGATGGAATTATATATATGAGAAAGGAAGAGGCAAAAATGACATAAAATGAATGAGAGAGAGAGAGAGAGAGAGAGAGAGAGAGAGAGAGAGAGAGAGAGAGAGAGCATCACTCACTAGTCCCTTATCTCTGCCAAATAAGGGGAAGGGGAGGTGACAGGGAGGGGGTTTAAGACAAGACAAAAGAAGAGAGAGGAAAGAAAAAAAGTAAGAGGAAGGGACAGGCAATAGGTAGGTGAGCAGCGGTTTGCACAGCTGGTGAGTTAGTCTTACGAATTATTCTGATTAAATTCTTATTAAAATTTCAGCACAAATGGTAAGTTTGTCTTGCCAGTTTTGGTTCGTTACTCTGATTAAACATTTATTAAAATTCCAGTGCTTCCACGAGTGGTGAGTTTGTTTTGCTAGTTTTGGTTCGTTATTCTGATTAAATATTTATTGAAATTCCAGTGCTTGCACGAACGGCGAGTTCATTATGCTAGTTTTGGGTTGTTATTCTGATTAAATATTTATCAAAATTTTGGTGTGCTATTGCAGTTTTATGTTATAACAACTGTGCATTGTCATGCACCCTACTGTATCTGGAAATACTCGTAACATTGAAACGAATATATATCAAATCTAGTAAACTAATAACTCTATGATATGCATATATCATATGCCTAATAATATGAACACATTGTACTTATATAATATTTCCATACCTCATATCAATGAAATGTATAGACAATGTAATTAACAAATCAGACCAAGATACCCTCAGTTTCATAAACTAATTATAAACATTAAGACATGACATATATATAATATTTTGAGTTCTCATAATGCTGCAATGTAAAGATGCTTACATCAATAAAAGACGGAAACAAAGGTAGTTATTTTTAACTTAAAATTAAATATGAAGACATAATATCCAAATATTAATTTGAATTCTCATAGCACTGAAATGTAAAGCAACTTACAAAATAAAATGATATGCACTCTCCTGCAAACTAAATATGAATTATGAATTATACATAATTGTTTGAATTATCATAATAATGAAATGAAAAAATTGATGGTATACTATAAATCATATGGTTTCATTAGTTTAATTCAATGATATGGAAGCTGCTATTTTGCACAGGTGTAAGGAGAGATAATGGTTCTTGGAGTAATTTCAATACATACTTTTTACACAATGATTTTTTGAACAAATGACTTTATTCCACCCCCTCCCCCCTGTGTGACAGTTAGGTTACTTAGTGGTACCCAAGTCCACCTATCCAAAGTAATTTTTTTTTTCTACAACAAGGAACTGCACACAATATTCTGGAGTTTTTCCATATCTCAAAATATCCTTTTTCTAACTTTGAAAGCTTTCTCCTTAGCCATTTATGCCTCAATTTTAATGAAACAAAGATTCAGGGGAAGGAAACTGCAGATATTTTAATGTAACATATCTACAAATTTTGTTATTCAAAAATTTTTAATTATCTTCTCAAATTTTAGTAAAGAACTAATATACATAAAAAAAGACGCCCTCTCCCCCTTAAATGAGATGAAACGTTTTTGACTCCACCCTCTTGAAGACAGCAGTACAAGTGGAAGAACTGGTGGAGAAGGATCAGAAAACCTAGCTTCATTAAAGCTGTTTTAGTAAAGGACAATATGTGAAATTTCCTGTTTAGATTTTAGAAAATGATAGATCACAGATATCCAATAGAGAAGATGACAGTTAAGTGTCACTGCAAAAAGGACAATTTCAGAAGATGGAAGGCTTTGGTATCATCTGTGGGCCAAGTCTCTAACTTATATAGCACAAGAAGTGAGACTGAGTTAAACCTGGGTTTAGAAGGTTTGGAATGAAAGGGTGAAGAATGTATGCCTCAATTACCTTTGTTTTGTACAGAACACACAGAGATAGGTCTCTGATAGAAAAGCAATAGTCATTCCATGGAAATTCTGAATAAAACCTCCTCATGCCCTCTAAATTACTGGTTCCACTATCCTCTCAGAAAAGGACACTGTCCACCTAGTGGTGAAATTGCCAAATATTATATACGCATTCATCCAAAGCAATAAAAGGCAGGATCCCTCTTATACTTGCTAATAACTATTTTTTTTATGTAAAGAGCAGTTGAGAATTTATCACATTTAAGGCATTTACTTCAGCTTCATGCCCTGAATGCTGATGAAAAAATCATCAAAAATACCTTCACTATCTAACAGGTGCACTGACTTGGTTAGAGAGACAGGACCATTTCAGTATAACTCAAGCACTGTATATCATAACTATGTAAAATACACAAAGAAAGGCATGAATGCTGGCCTTCTCCTGGCAGACTGACAATCAAACAGGGGCTACACTGCTAAATAATCTGAGGGAAACATACCTGTTTAGCATGTAAAGAGGGAGATCTGTGTTTCATGACTTGATTCATGTCTCCAGCATGTTCTCTTGAAACAGAAGAGGAATCAGCTTGTTTCATGGGCAGAACTGCTGTCTGCAGCATTCTATAAGATAAATAACAATTGGAAAGTTAACTAGAAAATGAAAAGTATATCAAGAACCAATCAACAAGTATGGATATCATTCCATATCATTCTAGAGTTAGGTCAGGAAAACCTATGCACACCACATAGCTAGTTAAAACACTGGCAATATCAAGATTAATGACAGACACATATTCTAAGGTATAGATATCTGGAATACAGTAGGGGCACACATCTAAATACAATAGTCTAAAAAAAAAAAAAAAAAAAAAAAAAAAAAAAAAAAAAAAAAATCTCACTAAATGCAAAACTGTCAAATCTGGGACAAATTTAAATGGGAAAATTAACAAGAGTCTTTCATTACACAGAAGTTACTAAGTTTTCTTAATTTTATGCTTTTATTCAGAAGAAGTCATAAACATATTATATAAATACAGCATAAATACATAAAGAAACAGTATGACATATTCATGAGTACTTTACTAGTTGAAAGGTGTACATAGTTTTGGGATGAAAAAACTGCATGGGTGACAGGTTGGGCTGCTGCTTGTCATCACTGATTTTTTTTTTTTTATTCAATGTAGGAGGGACACTGGCCAAGGGTAACAAAAATCCAAAAAAGAAAAAAAAAAAAAATGCCCACTGAGATGCCAGTCCCATAAAAGGGTCCAAAGCAGTAATAAAAAATTGAAGGATAAGTATCTTGAATCTCCTCCTTAAAGGGAGGAAGCAGGAAGCAGGAGCAGGAAGGGAGTTCCAGAGTTTACCAGAGAAAGGGATGAATGATTGAAAATACTGGTTAACTCTTGCATTAGAGAGGTTGGCAGAATAGGGGTGACAGAAAGAAGAAAGTCTTGTGCAGCAAGGCTGCGGGAGGAGGGGAGGCATGCAGTTAGCAAGATCAGAAGAGCAGTTAGCATGAAAATAGCAGTAGAAGACAGCTAGAGATGCAACAATGCGGCAATGAGAGAGAGGCTGAAGACAGAGGCTGATGCTTAACTTAGGTCTTCATTTTCATGGATGGCTTAGGTAAGCTGTTGAATGTCATCATTTTCCTGGTCATTAATCTCCATGTCATCCATGCTTCTTGTTTTTATTCCTTTCTTAATTTTCCCACTGCAGGTATCTTATCAAGGATTGTTGCGTTACCTGAATTTCTTAATGGTATTTCTCACTCATAAGTTCAGTAACTTTTATGAGATGAGAAATAGCCTCCTCACACTGTTGAAAATCTATCCCCTCCCAGCTATTGGTAACAGTAACAAGAGAGGCCAACACATCAGGCAGCACTTTTGTAGATGGTTCAATTTTTGAGGAATTTTTTATGTTCCTCTCAACATCTCTTCTTTATAATCAGCTTCTAGCATTTACTTTATTATTGCCTGATCTTCTTCACCATCAACAAACTAAATGATTTCTTCAGATAATGTATCCATGCCTGGTAGCACCTGTGCTGTTGCTACTTTAACTAAATTTGATTTTGCCTGCCTCTCCTTTCTTGTTGCAGCTTCAGGTACTATAGCAAAGGATACCAGGCATGTCCAACTGTGGCAATAGTTATGTTTCCCAAGGCCACACAGAGGTCAACAGCATGTTTGACTTTAAAATTTCCTCCAAAATTCCTTCAGTCACTACTGCCTGTCCATTTTTCCCTGTTCACTTACTCTCTACTACCTGCACCCTCTACTCTGTCTTCTCCAATCTGCACACTCTCATTATCATTACCACTAACTTCAGCTGTTTCCTTCAATTCAACCATGATGCCCATTTGCCATCTCATTTTGTTATGAACCATGGTGAAGAAATGCAGTTTTACATTTCAGATTAATTATTGATTCAGTGGCTGTAATTCAAGAATGTTGTTTAGGGGCAGGAAATGTCTGAGCACATTAGGGTGCTGATCAACAAGAATTTAGCATGCCCAGGGGCATTATTTAGAAGATCCAAAAAATCAACATTCTTTCAATGATGATAATCTTCAATTTTGTACCTGGAACTTGGTTTGTCCCCTTCAGAATGTACACGACTAAGCTGTTTTTTTTCTTTTTTTCCCAGTAAACTGCAGTTTCATCACAATTAAATATCTGGTTCAAATTATTTGTTTTGCTAACCTGACAAATTTGTGTGATGCATCACTGTCCTCTGACAATTAGCATGTTTCACATTGTATCTTTTCTTAAGTCTGTGTACCCACCAACAAGAAGCAATAAAATAGGGATGGGTTGGTGACTTTTCTTTTCTTACAAACAGCACCAGTTCATTTTTCTATGGTAGTTCAAGACTCTGTCAAGCAGAAACCTTCTCACTACCACCATCTTATAAGAGTTGGTTTCATTCAACATCAGTAAGCATGCCAAGTCCCACACCATTCAACATAGGTATTTATATTTGAGTCCCAAACCATTCAACATAGGTATGCATGTTGAGTCCCACACAAAACCCTCTGGTTGCAGGATAACCATCACTTGTCTGCAGAGAGGCTGTCGCTATATAGAGGTGTACATCATAAACCAGATGATGTGCACCATTTTTTTTTGCTTCATTGATCTCTACAAGACAACAGCAAAGATTCTGATCATCCCTTTCTGGCTATTCATATCCATTTCCTTGTCACACTCATATTGTGCAAAAGACTGCATGCATTCTAACATTCTATCTTGATCCATTATTAAATATTCATAACACTCTTACTGTACCTTTTCCACTCTAGGAAAGTTTTTTTAGGTTAACTTTTTTTCAGGATGAAGAGGACTTGCCTCCACATATGGAAGTGGGTATATTCAACTGGGGAGGTATGGGGGTGGTGTGCGTAGTGTGGTGAGGATAGCAATGTGGTGATAACAATGGAAGTTGCCACAAATGTCTTATTCTCCTTCATTCTCTTGATTTCTCTCATGTGCTGAAGATGTTGCAGCTTGGTTCTCCCTTCAGGCATGATGAAATGCCTTGTAAGTCATTAATAGAAGAGAACCAGAGCAATATTAACAGCATAAATAGATGATCAGTGACGATCTACTGATAACTGACTCCCTTCCCTTATAGTCTTTCCCCACTTCCCTGCACTCCTGCTGCTCTTCCTCTATGGCCAGAAAGCTATGTGTAAACAGTCTTGCCATCACACAGTGGAATATAGAGGTCAATGTTGTGACATGCCCCACTCTTGGGTTTAAGTGCCAGTATGTGATAATGTAGCTTAAGTTAGTTGCACTGTGCACTGTGCTCTAGGAAGGTTTTACTTTAAGACTACTCACTAATTGAGAAATGTGAAATTTTTTATTTATTTTTTATTTTTTTCATTTATTTATTTTTTTGTGTATGTTCTCCAAGGTTACTGTTCCCTTTAGTGGTTAAAGTACATGGACCATGTATAGAAAATGAACATCAGATAATTGGTGAGCTCTTTTTGTCAAAAGTAATACTGACACAAAAGGAATATATACTGTAGCTATTTTTAAGAAGATAGAGAGAAAAGTAAAAGGAAAATTAAGTGATTTGAGAGTAACAGGAGGGCAGATCAGACCACAGAAATCATAAACAAGACTGCCTCAGAGGGGCACCATTGCAAAAATTAACCCTCTTAACCTATAACCAGAATCCAGAACCAGAACCAACAGCCATTCTTAGCATTATGTCCTGAGAGCAAGATACAAGAGGAGGCTCTTGAGGGAAGGAGGGAATGAGCCTGCAGGAGTGGTCTCCAAGATTATTTCTTGATGAAATTCAACTTGAAAATGGCAAAAGAGTTCTCAGGAACATGAGGGAAGGTCACTTTCCTGGTGGTAGCACAAAAACACAGAACTTGTCACTGAAAATTACTGAAACTGTGTTGCAGGAACAAAGATGAAATATCACTCAAGTGAGCTGGGCTTAAGAGACGAAAGTGCTAATAAGAGAGAAAGGCCACATGGAAGGTGGAAGGATAGGGTAAAGGAATACGAGTGTGAAAGAGGTGTTAGTAGAAGCTAAATGTTTGAACAAGTGAGAGACAAAAGTTTGGATAGGGAGATGTGGAGGCTCTTTTGCTATAGCCACCATCTTAAGCCACCAACTTGAGAGGCCTTAATGGAGGGACCAAGATGTCAAAAAGTTAGATAGACAGATAGACCATTTGCAAGATATGTATGAACCATCCAAGGGCAGTATTTTCACCTTGTAATCCTGACATATGCATCACTGGCCAGGTGCACACAGCCTCTTTTTTTGGGGGTCTAGTCACCACAGTTCCTTCCCTTCTACAACAGCCTGAATGGCAATACAAAAAGAGCAGAAAAGTAGATGGAATATAATGGAGATGAGGTGTCTAAAGAGCCTGTGTTAAAAAACAATGGATCATACATGAAGTGAAAGAATATGATGAAACTGGCACTGCAAGAGACTTAGCAAACTGTGCAGAGCAAGGAGTGTCCTGGAGTGATGCAATGGTTTACATAAGGAAGAAAAGAGATAAATGAGGATATGTCAGATTTGATATATGGAGTTTAGATTAAGAAGAAAAACGCCAATGGGATAGTGTGAAGCAAGCATTAGATGCAACAAGAATGTCTGCAGAGCAATGACAAAAGGTACCATGTAATACAGAATACAGCTATAGGGAAAGCAATTGTGATGCCCCCTACTCTAATGAGGTATGTAACACAGGAGAGAGAGAGAGAGAGAGAGAGAGAGAGAGAGAGAGAGAGAGAGAGAGAGAGAGAGAGAGAGAGAGAGAGAGAGAGAGAGAGAGAGAGAGAGAGAGAGAGAGAGAGAGAGAGAGAGAGAGAGAGAGAGAGAGAGAGAGAAATTGCATATGAAAGTTCTGCTTCTCACCAGCCATACCTGTACTTACCTCACTCCAGCCCTGAGCTGAAGTGAGGCATGTGCCTCAGAACTGTCAAAAGCCCAATGGCCATGAAGTAGTGATTCACCATAATCCTACACAATGACTGGTCACAGTGCCCATCTTGGGTATTTAATATGAATAGTGATATGGCCTCAAGAGCCTTGGCAAAAGGTTTTCCCACATCTGGTGTTATCAGCTGATGAGATCAGATGAGGAAATGGTGATGAGGCTATTATGCTACAACAGGGATAAACCACTTCTGCAGTCAAGTCCTAATGAAGAGATTGGGTATGCTCCATAAATGACTTGCATACACTGTGATCTGAGAAAATTAGTCCTCTCTCCCTGGAAATCTGGAGACTAAAATGTGATGGAATGTTTGTAAATGCAATTGTAAATGCAACTGCATGTTTGTCGCTGTTAACCTGCATCATAAGAGTCTGCCTGATATATAAATAGCGAAAATTTAAACTCTCTCTAGAAGAGGAGTTTAATTATCACTCTAGGATGTTTTTAATTAACACCTCATAAAGCTAGAAACATGA
Source organism: Scylla paramamosain (assembly GCF_035594125.1). Lineage (NCBI taxonomy): Eukaryota > Metazoa > Arthropoda > Malacostraca > Decapoda > Portunidae > Scylla > Scylla paramamosain. Next base: position 20,915,393 of record NC_087161.1, read on the forward strand.
TACAACATTCTTTTAATATAAAATTAAAAAGAATACTTACTGTACAGAAGCTTTATACTGCTGTAAACTGTTGTATTCGTTTTCAGTCACTTGATGGAGTTCAGCCATTTTGATCACTGCTTCTACAAAATTCTTCCATTCTGAAACACAAAACTTTAGTTTCAGATTACTGTCAAACAGTGGCTTTACTGGGCAGACATTTATTTTTGTTTCTGGAACTTTTAAGTTTTCTGAAATTCAGATAAAAGCCTGTGGACTTGTACTAATAAACTACACTAGGACTTACCTTAAGCAAATTTACCTAATGCAACCAAATAAAAAATTCCAAATCATACATAACACATTTTTTGCGATATGAAACATGGTAGTCATTCAAGGGGCCTGCCACAATCAAGACCATGATGTCACACTGTGCCAGCCCTTGTTCCCTCTCACTCCCACCCCGCCACCCACACCATTCACAACACCCATGCCACCAGCTTAACCTTGTACAATTTTCTGTGTCTTGCATGCTATGTTAGGAGGACAATGCTGTGTTTGAACCTTCCAGTCAATGAGCCTCATTGCAAGAGGTGAGCTTTGAGCCTGGAGCAAAAGGGGAAAGTGTTGGATCTCCTACAATAGGGAAGGAAGATTGTGGACATTGCTTCCCAGTTTAAGGTGAACAAGTCAACAATCAGGATGATCAGAAGCAACAAATAGAAGGTGCGGGACAGCCTGAATGTTGCCAGCAGGACAAGGGATGAGGAGGACAGGAGACAGGCTGCCATGCATTCTGCCTCAAACAAGAAGGTGGAGAGGCAAGTGGCGGAAGCTGTTAGTATCGCTCTGAGAATTCCTGGCTTTGATTGTATCATTGCTCAGGAAATCATGGACTTAGTAACAGCTCAACAGCAGGAGGTGTCTGTGGAGGAATTGGTGGAGGAAGCAGAGGAGCAGGAAGAAGGGAAGGAAGATGGAGAGAAGCATGGGGAGCAGCCAAAACAGCTGACCACCATAAACATGAGGGAGTTGATGGAGCTGTGTGAGCTCCTGAGATTGCCAGGGCGAACGGAGCTCAGGAATACATCAATGCAGTGTTGGAACCTTATAGTGAATTCTATAGGAATCACTTGAATAAGAGACAGCAGGCACTCATCACAGCTTACTTTAAGGCACCTGTAGCAGAGTCCCCCACCCCTTGATGCAGAGGAAGAAGTTGAAGAAATCTTGGCTGCTCAAGAAGATGAAGATGAGGTCTCCAACTTTGATTTTGGAAGGTTTGGGAGTGAGGGTGAAAAATGAAGACTCTGAATAAAGTGTTTTGTTTTCTTTGTTTCTTTTTTAATTTTCTTGTAAAAGTGCTTTTTTTTTTGGCTATGGCTAAAGTGTTTTTTCAATACAAAGTGTTAGCCAGTTCATGAGTGTTCCTATGAATAGTGATCTGGTGTAGAAGAGACCAGGTGAATCCTAAATGTTATTTATTGTGATGTATAACAGCCATTTAACAGTTTATTTAACCATAATTTATTTCATGCACAAAGTTACACTCATAAAGACAGTCATTATTTACACTTTGAGTACCTGGGGATTGGTTTAGGTAGAAAAGTAGTTGAAGTATGGAAAACTCTGGAACCAGTTAGAATTTTCTCCGTAGGATCCCTTTATTTTTCTGGTTTACCTAATGCAGATTTACCTAATGCGGCATGTTTGTGGTACATATTAACCACATTAGGCACAGTCCTATTGTACTAAGTGTTTTGGAGGCAGTGAGGTATCTTTTTCTCAAATATTTTCCAAACAAACAGTATTCTGGCATGGCTTGTTTCACACCATGTCGTAATTTTTGTGGCTATAAGGCATTGCTAGTAGTGTTTAATTAAAGTACTTATTCTGAACTCTGATGGCAAAGTCTGCATAAGGCACATACAGATTCAAACAGATGAAGAGTAGCGTAGCTATGACATCATTATCCACTGCTCTCACAGTGCCCCAAGTCCCTCCTTCCTTTTCCTCCTGTCTTCAACTCCCTCCTTGCCTCATCCCTTCTCTCTCTCTCTCTCTCTCTCTCTCTCTCTCTCTCTCTCTCTCTCTCTCTCTCTCTCTCTCTCTCTAGCTCTCTCTCTCTCATGCATAACTGCAACTCTGTGCCTGTTATGCTTTGGATTGCTTCTCTCTTCTTCAGTCTAGCATTTTAATCATATATTCCAAGTTTACATAAAAAATATTTTCATATACATCACTCACCATTGTACCCACAGGTATTGTACTTAGCAGTAGAGCCTACACACAATGGCAGATGATCATGGCATTCAGCGCCATTGTTAAACTTGCCACATGCCAATACCTTTTGGAAATATAGTGCCAAAAGATCAGATAACTTTTAGAATGAGACTATTTTGTAAAAGTGCCAAAATATCATATTTTCCAAAACAGTGAATGCTGAAGTACTGTATGGTATAGAACCAGAGGCACACAAGTCTTTACAATCAGATAATACAGATTACAGTATATATCAGATTAGTTTTCTCCAATGGATCTGATATAATGAAGGCTTACTTTATTTGAAATTAATATTCTTCTGGAGGTGTATGGTCTCTTTAGAAATAAGGGTTGGTGTCCTGTATCATACCATATGCTCTTTTGTATTTTTTAACTTCTATACTCAACCCAAAGGATGGTGCTGAGCGGAGGACACCAGCCCATCCTTGTCCATTTTTTCTATCTGCTATGTAATAATGGAGACTAATGGGTGCAGTATGAATTTGTCTCTTAAGACACAACTGTAAAAAGCCAAACTGTGAGGCATGCTCAGATCTGCTTAGCTGGTACAGCAATCTTGTCTGGTACTCTTGGTAATTTTTATGTTCCCATCATGTTCCCACTTGACATAAATCCTTAGTCTGTCTGGGCAACTCTAAGGTCTGCTGTGAGGAATGACAAAAATAATGACATCTAATTCATGGTGGGAGTAAAGCCTGCAATAGCCTGATGTGACAGCTGGTGTGAAAAATGTTGTTTCAGCTCAACCAACTATTAAACATCAGTTGTTGCCAGCATAACCTTAGCATAAATTCCCATTGTCTGAACTTGCTGTGATCACAACTGTCCCAATATGTTTCCTGGCTGTCCTTCCATAGTTGGTCAGCTGCTGTTTTTTTTTTAACCCTATCATGGCCATTCTACTGAGAGAAGCTCTTAATAACAAGTGTCAGATAAAGAATAGGAAAAAAGAAATGATGCTCTACAACAGATATCTAACACGGATGCAATCTAAAACCTCAATAATCATTAAATCAAACCTGTGTCACCCTTCTTCTGCTTCTCCTGCTTGAATTTAGTTATGCATGTGGTCAAGATATTTTTCTTGTGTTTCAGTTCTATCACCTTTTTCTTTTGCTCAATCTTTTCTTTGTCCACAAGCTGACTGCCATAGTGATCCTGCAAGAGCATTCATTATTTAATAACACACAATCTACAAATCATTTAAGATGAGGGAAAATTATGGAACAATATAAGAAATAGGTCACATGTGAGATGACTGAAGAAAGAAAAGAGAGAGAGAGAGAGAGAGAGAGAGAGAGAGAGAGAGAGAGAGAGAGAGAGAGAGAGAGAGAGAGAGAGAGAGAGAGAGAGAGAGAGAGAGAGAGAGAGAGAGAGAGAGAGAGAGAGAGAAATCTACATTAATACTTTAAGGACTTTCTAATTCTGATTCCTCAAACTCAAACTAAGCACAATTCTGAAAAATGTGAAAGGTCAAGTTTGATGTAATTCTCACTATTCTGAATTACAGAAAGTAATGAGCAAATGAAATGAATAAAGAAACCATGGGGATAATACAGAAAACCCTCAATATAATGAACACATATGAAGAAAGGGTGGGTCACTAAAACCAAAAATTTGCTATATTTGAAGTTTGCTAATTAAGATATATCAAACGAGCACCATTTGTTCGATCATACACATCCTCTCATCTCTCAACTACCTATGGCATGTTATATTCACAGCAGTTAATAAGAGTTGTTTGTCTTGTATTGTACAGTACAGTACTGCCTTAACTTAAATGTAAAAAAAAAATAAATAAATAAAAAAAAAAAAATAAATAAAATAAATAAATAAATAAATAAATAAATAAATAAATAAATAAATAAATAAATAAATAAAAAAATGTATACTTCAACTTTCCTGTGTGTGTGTGTGTGTGTGTGTGTGTGTGTGTGTGTGTGTGTGTGTGTGTGTGTTTACCAAGTTGTATTGTACAGGGCATGAGCCAAAGCTCAAAGCCAAAGCCAAAGCCAAAGCCCTGTCTCCATAACCATATTTGCCCAGTTTCTCTTTAAACATGTGTACACTATTTGCTGTAACCACATCTTCCTTCAAATCATTCCAGATTTCAATAGTTCGATACAGTCTCCTTTCTCTTCTCTCTTGTAGTGTTGGTAAACTCATCTCTTCAAGTCTTTTTTCATAGGTTAAGTCTTTTAATTCTGGTACCACCTTTGTCGCTGTCCTTTGTATTATTTCCAGTTTCCATATATCTTTTTTTCTATGTGGAGTTCAAACTACAGCTGTGCATTCCAATTTAAGACATATCATGCTCATTATGACTTTCATCATTTCTTTATCTAAATAGTTAAATGCCACAAAAATGTTTGTTAACAAGCTGTACGTAGAGCTGAATAATCTGTTTGTGTCTTTCAGGTGATAAGTATGTCCTGAATCATTACTCCTAAATATTTTTCTTCATTACTTTTCATTATTATTTCTCCTCCCACTTTGTTATTCCAGGAAGGTCTCTTTTTACCTTTTCCTATTTCCAACACGTGGCATTTTCTGGCATCAAATTCTAGTTTCCATCTTTGGCTCCATGCATGTATCTTGTCAACATCCTTGTGTAATTCCTTGTAGTCATTTTCATCCTTTATCCTTTATTATTTTCATTATTTTTGCACCATCAGCAAACAGGTTTTTATATAACTATTTAGATCCTGTCATATCATTTACAAATATTTGAAATATAATAGGTGCCAACACAGATCCTTGCAGTACCCCACTTGTCACTTTGCACCAACTTGAATTAGTGTCTGATTACTGTTCACATTTCCCTCCCTTGTAAATAATCCTTCATCCATCTCAATGTTGCTCCCTTTAGTCCTCCTCCATTCTCTAACTTCCACATAAGACTTCTGTGGGGAACTTTACTGAATGCTTTTTTGAGGTCCAGGTATACAGCATCAACCTATCCATCTCTCTTGCACTCCATAGATTACTCTCATATAGAAGCTCAGTAGATTTGTGACACAGGATCTCCCTTTCCTGAACCCAAATTGCTTTTCTGTAATTATCTTTTCATCTTCTAGACATTCCATCCATTTGTCTTTAATTACTATTTCACAAAGCTTGCTTATAATAATTGTTAGTGACACTGGTCTATAATTCAATGGTTCCATTTTATTTCCCCCTTTGAATACTGGGACTGTATTAGCTCTTTTTCATTCCTTTGGTACTTTTCCTTCTTTTAATGAGCTTTTGATTATATCCCATATGAATTCCTCCATTTGTTCTCTGCATTCTTTTCATATTCTTCGATTTACTTGATCTGGTCCCATAGGTTTTCTAACAAACAGCTCTTCCAGCAGTTTTTTTTTTATTTCTTGTCTCTTTATTTGTATCTCCTGTAGTCCTTCATTCTGTGATACCACTTTCGGTGCCACAAATTTGGTTTCCTTTGTAAACACAGATTGAAAACTCTCATTCATTAGTTCACTCATCTCCTCAGTAGTTTCATAAATTCTTCCTTCCCTTTTTAACTTGTTTATGCCATCCTTATGTTTCATTTTCGCACTTATGTATCTGTAGAAGAGTTTGGGTTCTACCTTGTATTTTCTTACTATATCACTTTCAAAGTTTATTTCTTCTTTTCTTCTTATTTTACTATATTCATTCCTTTCCTTTCAGTATTCTTCTCTAGCATTTCTGTTCAGTTGTCTAATAATTTTCTTCCATGCCCTGTCCTTTTTCTTTTTTTTGCTTCTATACACCTGGCATTATACCATTCAAGTTTCCTGATTTTCAATTTATAACTTCGCACGAACTGTTGCACCCACTCTCTATGCTTTCTCAAAAATATCTCATATTTTTCTTACACTACTTTACCTTTAAATAGCTCTTTCCATTTATTTTTTTTCATAAATTTATTAAGTTCTGCAAAGTTTACCTTAGCATAGTTCTGTCTCCCATTTCTGTATAGTTCTTTCTTGTGCAACAGTTTTTCCTCTTGTGGTACTATTTCTATTATCACATGATTGTTTCTTCCCTGTGGACTGAGACAATGTATACTTGGTTTACTTTCTGGTGTTTTTGTAAACACTAAGTCCAAATGTGATGGCTCTTCTCCTCTGCATCTTGTAGGCTTGTCTCATTGTATTCACCATCATGGTATGCCTAAGCTCTTCACTCCATGACCCAACATTTTCTTGTACTTCCATTTCCTCCCACTTAATTCCTTTAATTAATTCTTTTAAGAGCACTATGTTACTTTTCCTTATCATTTCCTCTATACTATTTTTTGTTTCTAGTTGCATAATTTTAAATTTAATGGTCTTCCATGCATTAGTTTTTGGTGGTACATGTCACAATGATTTTCCTTTTTTTCACTTACTTTGATCTTAATCACAACACTCATGTTTCTGCCATTCCATCACCATATTCCACTTCCTCAATAACAATATCCTCTTTTAACAATATCATCACTCCTCCTCCCTTTCCTTTTCCGTCCCTCCTCCATGTGCTATATCCTTCCTTTGCAAATCCCAACTTTATTTCTTCTTTTAGTTTGGTTTCTGTTAAACATACCACATCTGGTTTATTGTTCTTTAAGTAGTCTTTAAGTTCCAATAGGTTAAACACCAAATCATCTACATAAGTATACATAATCTTTAAACTTCTGCTTGGTGATCTTGTGTGACATCTTTGTGCAATCATTTCCTCACTTTCATGTCCACAACTTTCCACATGAATTTTCTTGTTTGTTCTTGTGTTCTCTCCCCAGGCCTCTACTCTTGTGTTCTCTCCCCTAGGCCTCTACTCTTGATTCTTTTAGTTTACTTCTCTCTTCTTTGTTCATATCTCTTTTTACCCATATTTTTTTCATTCCTTCTAATTTTGCCAATTTTCCTGTTCTTTGCAAGATATATTCAACTGCTGTTTGTGACATGATTCTTATTTTTCTTGATCTTATTCCATTTTCTTCGTACTTTCTGATCGTGTAAACCTCTTCAGTTTGTTCAATTATCCCTTCTCCTTCCTATGCCACTTCTGCTATAATTTCCTTAGCCCTTTTCAATTCTTCTTTTTTTCTAGCTATTTTCATTGATAGATTCTTCTCCTTAAGCCCAAATACCACCACACACATCTTCCTCTGTACCATGTCTCTCACAAGATTATTTTTTTCCTTTATTATTATAATCACTTGTTTTTCAATATCCTTATTGTGTTCCTGTTGCCACTGCCTTATTATCTCCTCCATGTCCACCTTTTGCTGTTGTTCTCTCTCTTCTTTCCAACTTCTGACTTCCTCTCTCACTAACTCCACTTCTCCCACCCTAACTTCTCTCTCTTGCAAAGTTTTCTTTAATTTTTTATTCTCATCCTTGAGTTTCTTAATTTCTTCACAGTACTTCTTGTTTAAGTCCACTATTTTTGTCACCTTTTCTCTTAGCTCCTTGTTTTCTTTTTCTGTTTCCCTGTCCCTGCTTTCCTGTCCTTTTCTTCTACTATCATCTTAGTAGTCCTAGGATAGGTCACCTAGTGAGGACCGCAAGGTCTGTTGTGGCTTGTTTTTCTATGTAACTCTATTATATCACTGGATATCTTTTTTACACTACCTCCACTCACTTCTTTTTTCTTCCTTCTATGCCTTTATCATCGCTGTTAAGCTATGTATTTCTTTTCATATTTTTACATTTTCTTCTTCAATTTTTCCACATTCTTTTATTTGTGTGAGGTACACTAAGATCCTTTTCCTTGAACCCCTCAAAAATATTTTGGTTCATGCCAGCTGCCATCTTCCCTTCTGATATCACCGACTGCCAGTGTTTGTGTTTGTGTGTGTGTGTGTGTGTGTGTGTGTGTGTGTGTGTGTGTGTGTGTGTGTGTGTGTGTGTGTGTGTGTGTGTGTGTGTGTGCGCACAATCAATACAGTTCAACAGTAAAATATTCAGTCAATGGATCAATATAAGAACAATAATTCACACCAGTGAAAGCAATTAAGCCTTTCTGTTTGAGTGACAGGCATGGATATGTGGTAGATAAGGGGAACGTGTATGCATGTCTACACATGCAATGAATGAGTTTACAACTCAGTACAGATGCTCCCTGACCTATGAAAAAGTTAAGCTCCAAATGACCTTTCACAAGTTGTTCATAAGTTGTTTTGTAAAATATATTGTGAGTACAGTATCCTCTTGAGTTTCACTCTTGCTTTCTTCCAGATCCATAGTACTAAAACTAGGTCATAAAATTTAGGGTACTGAAAATGCTGAAAAACACTTATCTATGCAGGCCATATAGCATAGCACTGGCACTGCGCCAATGTGTTTTGTCTAAATTTGGCATGATGCAGCAGTGCAGCTGCCACATGAGTGTGTTTTGTCTTCACATTTGGAGTGACATTGCAATGTGGCTGCCACACAAGTATGTTTTGTCCTCACATTCAGCATGACACACCAGCACAGCTGCCACATGTCTGTTTTGTCCTCACATTCGGCATGACATGGTAATGCAGCTGCCACACAAGTGTATATTTTCTCCTCATATTCAGTGTGATGCAGTAGTATGGCTACAGCACAAGTGTTTTTGTCCTCACAATCAGCATGACACAGCAGTGTAGCCACCATACTAGTGTGTATGTGTGTTTTGTCCTCACATTCTTTGAGACAGAACAGTATGGCTGCCACATGAGTGTGTCTTTTGTACTCACATTCAGCATGATGCAGCAGTGCAGTTCCCATACCTGTGTATTTTGTCCAAACATTCAGTGTGGCAAAGTGGCACCATACATTGTGTGTTTTGGCCTCACATTCAGCATGAGTTCTAAGTTTAGGTGTCAGTTCTAAATGTGGTTTTGCCATATTTAGCACTAAGCGATTTTATGTGTTTTGTTCCCACATTTGATGTGATGCAGTGGTGCAGAGCCATCACATTTAGAACTGTAAGATTTTATATTTTGTTCTCACATCTGGCATGACAAAGTAGTCCATATGGCTTTGTAGACCACCTTACTTAGGCAGTTCTGAGTCACAAGCATAGAATACATCTCTCTATTTCCTGAAAGTAGTAGGCTACAAAAAAAGTGAGATGGAGGACAAGGAATCCTTCCCTGGACCTTTGAGTTTCCGACAAAAAGACAATAGCTGTAATTATGTTTAGTAGAAAATATCAAAACATATAAAACTACTTGCTTATTCAAGAAAGCAAAGAACTTACCTACTTCCTAAAAACAGTACCTTAATTTCATTGAGTTTTGTTATTTTGCTCTCCTTCATATTCTTCATTCTTTTAATAAGTCCCATTATTTCTTCTTCTCGTCTTCTATTTTCACTTTCCTCTCTTTCAATGTGATTCCTAACCAGCTGCATGCTGGCCTGGAGGCTAATAACAAAACATAAGTAACATACAGATAATAAACACTGAAAATATTTTATTATTTATTTTTATTTAACTTGAATCAAGTTCCAAATATATATACCATACTTGATGACATATGAGTACTAAATGTACTCCCATTTCAGCATTCAAGCATTTAGTGTTTATTGAAATATCTATATTAAAAACACTGAACAAAAGGCAACTTAACTGCAGCAAAAAATAAATAAAGAAATAAAGAAATACATAAAATAAAATAAATAAATAAACAAATAAACAAACAAGTAAAATAATAATACAATAATAATAATAATAATAATAATAATAATAATAATAATAATAATAATAATAATAATAATAATAATAATAAATGAATAAACAAATAAATAAAATAAATAAATTAAAATAAATAAATTAATTAAATAAAAAATAAAATAAAATATAAATAAATAAATAAATAAATAAATAAATAAAATAAAATAAAATAAATAAATAAATAAATAAATAAGTAAATAAATGGCCTACAAAAGCTAAGAGAGGCATCTAGCCATTGGTCAACACACCCTGGCTTTCCTTGCTTCATATCCGTATCCTGCAACTATCATGTCTCCTCTGTCATTCCCTGGTTGATAAAACCATCTCACAGATACTGTCACTGGCTTGAGCACCAACAAATGTGATATGTCATGAGAAACACTATAAATGTGATGGTTGGACAGCCATGATACCTGACAACACCAACATGGTGGCCAAGTAGCCATTAATGCCAGCATGGTAACTAATAACACTACCATGGCACACACCAACTAGGCAGGCAAGCCAGGCTACTAACAGTACCAACATGACAACTATCAACATGGAGATGAGGCAAATGACAACACCACCATGGCAAACACCAATACAGTGGGCAGGCAGGTGACAACACTAACAAGATAATCATTAACAAGGTGGCAGGATAACACCAACATGGAAGCCTTACAGATGATAGCAGCAACACAGCAGCCAGGCAGCCAAAATACTTATCTGCTGCATATCAACTTTCTTCTTTGGAAATTATTTCTTTCTCCTCTTCTAAAGTGACTCTCTTTTTCACTCAATTTTGTTGACTCATGAATTAGGATTTAGCAATTAGCAGATAAGTGCAGCATGAACCTCCTTACTAAAGGCAGGTAAGACACTGCCAATTGTGATCTGCATTACTCACCACTAATACCTTAATTTGAAATTTCTTTCAAAAATTAAAGAACATTCACATATAAAACATAAGATACATTCAACAGACATGATAAAAGTAGACAGTAACACTTACTATACAAGTTCAGAAATGATTACTGCCTGACTGAAGAACTGAGCGCTGTGCAAACAGCTTTCATCAAATATAAGGGTATGCACCAATAATGAACTACAATAGTGTGTATCAAAGGAAATATTTGTTTACTACTGTGTCCACAATAAAATTAGTCTACAGGAGACCTCAACTTCACATATGATAAAAAACAATTTTCTTTTTGAAGAGGTCAATCCCTTCAGGGAGTAAACAGTTCACAAAGGGAAGCCACATAAAGCCAGACATCTGATCTCTCCAAAATTTCTGATTGGAGCAAAGCAAACTTAGTATTATTCAATGCCTCAAAAACTCAATTCCTCCATCTATCACCTCAACACAATCTTCCAGTCAACTATCACTCTTCTTCAGTGACACTCAACTGTCTCCCTCTTCTACACTGAACATTTTTGGTCTGTCCTTTACTTATAATCTAAACTGGAAACTTCACATCTCATCTCTAGCTAGAACAGCTTCTATGAAGTTAGGCACTGAGTCATCTCCCAGCTGCTAACTCTGTACAAGGGCCTTATCCATCCATGTACAGAGTATGCTTCACATATATGGGGAGATTCCACTCATATTGCTTTTTAGGAAGGATATAATTAAAAGATTTTTGTCTTATAAACTCCCTTCTGACTGATTGCCTTTAGCCTCCTTTTCATCACAGCAATGTTGCATCTCTTGCTATCTTCTACCATTATTTTTATGCTAACTGATCTTCTGATCTTGCTAACTGCATGCTTCCCTTCCTCTTGCAGCCTCACTGCACAAGACTTTCTTCTTTCTCTCATCCCTATTCTGTCCACCTCTCTAATACAAGAGTTGACCAATATTCTCAATTATTCATCTCTTTCTCTGGTAAACTCTGAAACTCCCTGCCTGCTTCTGCATTTCCACCTCCCTATGACCTGACCTCTCAAAAGGGAGGTTTCAAGGCACTTTTCCTGTAATTTTGACTAACACTTTCAACTAGCACCTCAATGAGCCTCTTTTTTTATTGCAATTTTGTTGCCCTTGGCCAGTGCCCCTCCTACATAAAACACACACACACACACACACACACACACACACACACACACACACACACATATATATATATATATATATATATATATATATATATATATATATATATATATATATATATATATATATATATATATATATATAATTTACACACACACACACACACACACACACACAGAGGGAACACAGGAAAAAGTGAGGAAATTCATTTGGAAAGTTGTGGACATGAAAGTAAGGAAATGGTGACACAAAGATGCTACAGATCAAGCAGAAGCTTAAAAATTAAGTATACAAATATAGATGGTTTGGCATCGAGCCTACTGGAACTTAAAGGGTACCTAAAGAAAAATAAACCAGACGTGGTATGTTTAACGGAAACCGAACTAAAAGAGGGAACAAAATTAAGATTTGCAAAGGAAGGATATAGGGTACAGCACATGGAAGAGGGACAGAATAGGAAAGGGAGGAGGAGGAGTGATGATATTGGTAAAAGAGGATACTGTTGTTAAGGAAGTGGAATGTGGTGATGGAATGGCAGAAACATTGAATGTTGTGATTAGGATCAAAGGAAGTGAAAAAGGAAAGTTACTGTGACATACATACCGCCAAAAATTAATGCATGGAAGACCAATTGATATAAAATTATGCAACTAGAAACAAGAAATTGCAAAGAGGAAATGATAAGAAGTAACCAAGTGCTCTCAGAAGGCAACTTCTACACTAAAGGAATTAACTGGGAGGAGATGGAAGTGAAAGAAAATGTCAGGTCATGGAGCAAAGAACTTATGAATATCATGATGGTGAATACAATGAGACAGTGGGTGAATAAACCTACAAGATGCAGAGGAGAAGAACAGCTGGACTTAGTGTTTATAAAAAATGTTTAGGAACTAGACCAAGTATACAGTGTCTGAATCCAATGGTAAGAAGTGATCATGTGACAATAGAAACAGTACTACAGGAGGAAGTAGTGTTGCACAGGAATGAACAATTTAGAAATGGGAGACAGAACTTTGCTAAAGCAAACTTTGCAGAGCTTAATAAATTTTATGGAAAAATTTAATGAAAAGTGCTATTTGAAGGTAAAGTAGTGCTAGAGAAATATGAGATATTTTTGAGAAAGTATAGAGATGGAGTGCAACAGTTTATACCTAGTTATAAAGTAAAAATTGGGAAGCATGAATGGTATAATGTGGTTTGTAGAACCAAAAAAGAAAAAGGACAGGATATGGAAGAAAATGATAAAAAAAACTGAACACAAATACTAGGGAAGAATACAAAAAAGGCAAGGAATGAATATGGTATAATAGGAAGAGAAAAAGAAAAATTTTGAAAGTGACATAGTAAGAAAATGCAAGGAAGAGCCCAAACTCTTCTACAGATATGTAAATGGAAAAATGAAACATAAAGATGACATAAAGAAGTTAAAAAAGAGAAGGAAGTATTTATGAAACTACTGAGATTAATGTGTTTACAAAGGAAACTGATTTTGTGTCACCGAAAGTGGTATCACAGAATGAGGGAATAAAGGAGATGCAAGTAAAGAGACAAGAAATCAAGAAACTGCTGGAAGAGCTGGATGTTAGAAAAGCTAGAGGACCAGATCATGTAAATGGATGGATATTAAAAGAATGCAGAGAACAAATGGAGAAACCAATATGATATAATTAACAGCTCATTGAAAGAAGGAAAAGCACCAAGGGAATTGAAAAGAGCTAACATAGTCCCACTATACAAAGGGGGAAATAAAATGGAACCATTAAATTATAGACCAGTGTCACTAATAAATATTGTAAGTTTTGTGAAATAGTAATTAAAGATAGATTTAACAGCTCATTGAAAGAAGGTAAAGCACCAAGGGAATGGAAAAGAGCTAACATAGTTCTAATATACAAAGGGGGAAATAAAATGGAACCATTAAATTATAATTATAGACTGGTGTCACTGAAAAGTATTGTAAGCAAGCTTTGTGAAATAGTAATCAAAGATTGATAGTGCAATATTTAGAGTATTAAAAGACAATTACAGAAAAGCAATCTGGATTCAGGAAAGCGAGATCCTGTGTCAAAAATCACAGTATCATTTGAAAGGCACATAAACAGAATATTCAGCTCTATATACAGCTTGTTAACAAACATTAGCGTAGTGTTTAACTATTTAGATAAAGAAATTATGAAGAAAATCATAAGTATGATATGACCTAAATTGGAATAAGCAGCAGTAGTAGTTTGGTCTCTACATAGAAAAAAAGATATATGAAAACTGGAAAGAATGCAGAGGATGGCGACAAAGATGCTACTAGAATTGAAAAACTTAAGCTATGAATAAAGACTTGGAGATGGGATTACCAACACTAAAAGAGTGAAGAGAAAGAGGAGACCTAATAACAATGTACAAATTAATTAGTAAACAATACAGAAAAATAAACAGAAATGACTTGGTACCACAGATGGAGGAGGGAAAGAGACGGATGAGGGGGCATGGGAAGAAAATAAAGAAGAGTGGATGTTCAAACATCAAGAAATACAGCTTTCTGTATAGAACTATTGAAATCTGGAATGATCTGAAGAAAGAGGTGGTTTTGGCAAACAGTGTACACATGTTTAAAGAGAAACTGGATAAATATGGTTATGGAGACAACACAATGAGCTTTGGCTCGTGCCCTGTACATTACAAGTGTGATGTCATTCTGAAAATATATATGCACTTACTTTGCCTTTGTAAGTAAATGTTGTTGATTCCTCAAAATGTTGAGTGTAGAGGAAGCTTTCAATTCTGATTGAAGTTCAGCTTGATCCTTTTTCTCCTTGGATATAAATTCCTCTAAACCTGAAATTTGAATTTTTTTTTTCTAAATGTACAAGTAATATCAACTTTTCATATATCCTCAAGCAGATTGAAATAATACACAAATTGAGAAAGATAACTGCAAAATATTTCTCTGCAACATGTGTAATGCACACAACTATTATAGAGGATTTCTTGAATATATAATCATTGATGTTGACTAAAATGTTAATTATATTTACCAACTTAGCAAATGCAGTTAGGTCTAGACTGGACCTAAGCTACTTTGACAGATTACAGAGAAAACCAACAAAATTCACTTGTTTGTAGCAGGAAGAAGCAGAAGGCACCTGAGCTCTAATGCACTGGATCAGGGGATGCTGTGAACTTATCATTCAACCCAGTTGTGACCTCACTGAACATTTCTTTTTGTGTCTCACAATACAAGGGGGCAATCACAGCCGGCTCTCTAAAGACAACTCTCTTCCTTTACACAAAACTACAAGTACCTAGTTACACAAACACATCCTTCACTCAAAATTCAAAATTATCATGATGACTCCTAAACCAGCCTCAGGGTCCCCACCTGGGAAGGAGACCACAAATGTCCCCAGGCTGGACTGCTCTTCTGGTATCAACCCAAAGTGTCTTGACGCCCCCTCTCAACTTTTTCTTCATTAACTTCTGCAACATTTATGGTCTTAGATCTAATTTCCAATCTGTGGAACACCACCTCTCCTTTACTAAACCTCATCTTTTTCTCACTGAAACACAGCTGTCTGCAGCAACTGACAGTAGCCCCTTTTCTGTTCCCTCCTACTTTCTCTATCCTCAATTTCAATCCAAAGCTGGGTGTTGTGTTTATGTGTGTAACAACTTAACCTGCTCTTGTGCCCACACTCTTGAATTCTCTGAGTTTTCCACCATCTGGCTACGACTACAGAGTCACTCTCAAACTAAATTTATCTGTGTTGTATACCTCTCATCTAAGTCCTCTGACTATAAGAAATTCTTTAACTACTTAACTTCCAAAGTGGACCACATTCTGACTCTCTTCCCTTTTGTGGAGATCTCCATTCCTGCAGACTTCAATGTTCACCACCAGCTTTGGCTTTCCACTCCCTTCACTGACCATCCTGGTGAACTAGCCTTCAACTTTGCTATCCTCCATGACCTAGAGCAATTGGTGCAACACACTACTCTATTCCTAACCATCTTGGAGATATGCCCAACATTCTTGACTTTTTCCAAGCCTCTAATCCTTTTGCTTATACTGTTACCCTCTATTCTCTGTTGGGTTCCTCCAATCACAATCTCATATCTGTATCTTGTCCTATCCCTCCAATCACTCCTCAGGATCCCTCTAAGCGAAGGTGCCTCTGGGTGTTTTGCCTCTGCTAGTTAGGGACCTGAGGAGGTATTTTGCTGATTTTCCTTGGAATGACTACTGGTTCCGTGACAGAGACCCGTCTCTGTGTGCTGAGCACATAACACAGGTGATAGTGTCTGCCATGGAGGCATACATTCCTCACTCTTTTTCTTGACCTAAACCTTCCAAACCTTGGTTTAACAAAGCCTGTTCTCATGCTATATGTGATAGAGAGGTGGCCCACAAAAGGTACTTAAGCCTTCCATCACCAGAATCTCATGCACTTTATATTTCTGTCCAGAATCATAGCAAGTCTGTACTCCAACTAGCCAAAAACTTCTTCATTAATAGAAAGTGTCAAAATCTTTCAAGATCTAACTCCTCTCCTGACTTCTGGTATCTAGCCAAAAAAACATCTCCAATGTACCTTGGACAATTCAGAGTTTATTCCTCCCTCTCCTCCACCCTGTGACTACTTCATGCTACCTATTAAAATTCTTCACAATGATGTTTTCCATGCTTTTGCTGGCTTAAATCCTCAGAAGGTTTATGGACCTGATGGGATCTCTCCTACTGTTCTCCAAATCTGTACCCCTGTGCTTGCACCTTACCTAGTCACACTCTTGCAACTCTGTCTGACAGCATCTACCTTTCCTTCTTGCTGGAAGTTTGCCTACATTCAGTCTGTTCCTAAAAAAGGGTGACCGTTCTAATCCCTCAAACTACCGTCCCATTGCTTGCCTATTTCCTGCCTATCTAAAGTTTTTGAATCTATTCTCAACAGGAAGATTCTTAAACATCTATGATTTCACAACCTTCTATCTGATCACCAGTATGGGTTCCGTCAAGGCCCCACTACTGGTGATCTGGCTTTCCTTACTGAGTCTTGTTCATCCTCTTTGAGGGATTTTGGTGAAACTTTTGCTGTTGCCTTAGACATATCAAAAGCTTTTGATAGCGTCTGGCACAAAGCTTTGACTTCCAAACTACCTTCCTATGGCTTCTATCCTTCTCTCTATAACTTCATCTCAAGTTCCCTTTCTGACTGTTCTATTGCTGCTGTGACAGACAGTCACTGTTCTCCTAAATCTAAAAACAGTGGTGTTCCTCAGTGTTCTGTCCTGTCATCCACTCTCTTCCTGTTATTCATCAATGATTTTCTAAACCAAACTTCTTGTCCTATCCACTCCTGCACTAATAGTACCACCCTGCACTTTTCCACATCTTTTTGAAGACTTCAGGAAGCAAACAGTTCATGCAGGGAAGCCACAAAATGCTTGACTTCTGGTCTCTCTAAAATTTCTGATTAAGGTAGAGCAAACTTGGTATTGTATTGTTCAGTACCTCAAAAACTCAATTCCTCCATCTACCAACTTGGCACAACCTTCCAGACAACTATCCCCTCTTCTTCAATGACACTCAACTGTCCCCCTCTTCTACACTGAACATCCTCAGTTTGTCCTTTACTTATAATCTAAACAGGAAACTTCACATCTCATCTCTAGCTACAACAGCTTCTATGAAGTTGGCATGAAGTTGGGCATTCTGAGATGTCTCTAACAGTTTTTCTCACCCTTCCAGCTGCTAACTCTGTACAAGAGTGTTATCCATCCATGTATGGAGTATGTTTCACATGTCAGGGGGGGGATTTCCACTCATACTGCTCTTCTAGACAGGCTGGAATCAAAAGCTTTTCATCTCATCCTCCTCTTCTCTAACTGTCTTCAGCTTCTTTCTCATGGCCACAATGATGCATCTCTTGCAATCTTCTACACTATTTTCATGCCAACTGCTCTCCTAATGTTACTAACTGCATGCCTTGCCTTCTCCTGCAGCCTTCCTGCACAAGACTTTCTTCTTTCTCTCATCCCTATTCTGTTCACCTCTCTAATGTAAGAGTTAGCAGTATTCTCAATCATTTATCCCTTTCTCAGGTAAACTCTGGAACTCCCTGCCTGCTTCTGTATTTCCACCTTCCTATGATATGAACTCTTTCAAGAAGGAAGTTTCAAGAAACTTATCCTTCAATTTTTGACTACTGCTGTGGACCCTTTTCTGGGACTGGCATCTCAATGGGCCCTTTTTTTTTCACTGGATTTTTGTTGCCCTTGGCTGGTGTCCCTCCTACATAAATAAATAAATAAATAAATAAATAAATAAATGAAAAAGAGAAAAAAAAAAAAAAAAAAAAAAAAAAAAAAAAAAAAAACTCATGGCTGTAAATCGAACACTGGGGTTTTGTTGTATGGGCATGCTGTGATGTTTATAGTTCATTAATTTTTTTTTTTTGTGGCCACTGTACAAATGCCTCAGAGGTAATGAAGTGCAAACACCAACATGTTTAGTAGGAATTGTGAATGCAAGGCACTAATATCTATCAGGAAAATTGGTAAATGATGCAAATCTCAGCAACATTAACATGAAGTATGGAAACTTGGCCTGATTTCACAGTCACTTCCTTTTATTGTGATCATTACTTATGAGTGGTGATGTCAACCAAGGACAACAAATCTGATTTCAGTTGTTTTTTGCAGCTTTGTTTTAATCCTTAATAGAAATGGGAACTTTTTGTAATACTTGCCAGCACCACCCAGCTTGGGAGCTGGGTGTCCTCCCCAATGGAGCTTACCAATGCACTGATTTTTTTTGCAAATAACAAGTTTTTATCCTCTTGTAGTTTTATTTCCTAAATTATATATTAAAATTATTTAACAATACAGAAACACTTTGTAGACTATAATAGTAATATGAAAAGATTTAAGAAGAATTTGGATGGTGGCATAAACTAACTTCACCAGCTGATGAAAACTTTAGTGCCTATCATCCTTATTTCATCTGCTACAATCACTTGGCCAAACTCCTGTAATAATCCTGACACATGGAATTTATCACCTAAAAGAAATGCTGGCTAATATTAAAATAACATTACTGTTTCCATCAGAGGGTTGGGTTTGGTTAGGTTAGGACAGGTTTAAATTCAGGTCATTAATTTAATTGCTTATCCTTTCACTGTGTAAACCATGGAGAGAGAGAGAGAGAGAGAGAGAGAGAGAGAGAGAGAGAGAGAGAGAGAGAGAGAGAGAGAGAGAGAGAGAGAGAGAGAGAGAGAGAGAGAGAGAGAGAGAGAGAGAGATCATACTTTTTGATTAGAAGTAAATATTTCAATCTAACAATGTATGTATAAGGCAAAGAGGGGGAGAAAATTTGTAGATGATTTATTATGTACCTGGTAGGCATAAACAGAGCTTGGTGAATAATATTAAACAGATATTCAAAGGGAAGAATTTATATCACAAAATGTAACCATAATTGCAGTAGATGAATATGCCACGTTGAAGGCATCAGTGATGTATTTTTCATGACTTTTTTTTTAGTGTTGGCATGGTCAGTTTTGTAAAGAATATACTCATTTTGTCTAATGAGGTTGCTCCACTATACCAACATTATTGAATCAGATGCCTTTGTTTGGTTATTTGGTTTGGCTTTGTTTGATTGTTTGGTTACTAAAACCATGTAATTGACTGTGAAATCAGACTAAGGTGTTGGTAATGACTGTTGCCAGGTTGGTAAGGCTTTTAGTTGAGAAAGTTACCAAACAATTATGAAATTGGCCCCTAGGCAGCAGTCACTAAAGGATTAGCATGTGAAATGGTCACAGGATTTTGAAGGTTAGATGTACTAATTACAAGGATCAATGTACAACTGACAATGGTCAATGGACAACTTAAGATAATGATAATGATGATGACGATAATGATGATGTGCAGTGACAGACATCTAGTGACTAAATTATGGTAACTGCCCTAATGTTTGTAATGGATATATAATTGATATAACCATTCACAGCATTGGGACACAAGTTTATTACCCATATAATGAAATGCTGTAACTCTCAGGGAACTTTGAGAGTACAGAGAAACTTACAAAGGCAACTCTCATTGACTTCAGCAACAGCACGGTTCATTCTGGTCACCTGCATGATGAGGGTGTCTATCTTAGTAAGTTCAAGCTCTTCCTTGAATTTCCCTCGGTCCCCACTTATCCTTCTGGCCCCACGCATCTCCCTCTTCCAAGACTGCATCATCTGTAAAGAATTATGAAAACATGAACATGAGGTCCTTGTTGGTCCTGCTCAGTTCAACAAGAAACAAGTTAGGGTCGTTAAGATCAATGGCTCTGCAGCTATTTGCCCAATAGCCATAGTTGACATTGAGGCACCATTTTTCACTGGCAGAATTCATGCTGTGATGATGAAAGAACCATTTTTTGACTTATAATCACTAGAAATATTGATGGGGTGAGGGGTGCTCAAGACAGTGATACTGTGACTCAACCCAAAGCTCAAGAAGGTGCCACCCTGAAATGAACAGAAGCCCAAGAGAGAGATGCTTCCTCTCAAAGTTGCATCACCTGACAAGCTGCTCAACAGTGCTGACAACTGCAGCACAAAAGATCAACCCCTCCCTTACAAGCATATACAGTCAGCAACAAAATGGCTGTGTTTGTTTTAAACAAAGTGCTCTACTAAGGTGATGTGAGATGCCTGAAAAATATACAGGCCACAGTTACATAGTACAAATGTTAGTTTCACTGGAATGGTGAAATGAATAGAAAAATAAACCATATAACTATTGCAAGTCAAAAGATTGTGAGTGCGTTGGTGAAGAAATGGAGCAATGAGGTATGCCAGGATGTGCCTCACCAAAAACATGGTGGTGGGGCACCACTATATGTTTGTTTTTTATGAATTTTGCTGTA
Source organism: Scylla paramamosain (assembly GCF_035594125.1). Classification (NCBI taxonomy): domain Eukaryota; kingdom Metazoa; phylum Arthropoda; class Malacostraca; order Decapoda; family Portunidae; genus Scylla; species Scylla paramamosain. Next base: position 20,936,284 of record NC_087161.1, read on the forward strand.
AGCTGAGGATGTACCTTTATCTGTCTCTTGATACCATGCAAGGTGTTGTATAAGATTTTGGGGCGACCCACCACCATGTTTGTGGTGAGGCACATCCTGGCGTCCCTCACTGCTTCATTTCTTCACCAACGCACTCAGTCTCTTCACTCGCAATAGTTATGCAGTGTATTTTTCAATTTGTTCACCATTCTAGTTAAACCCTAACATTTGTATTATGTAATTGTGGCCTGTATACAGTAGAACATCAGTTACCGAACACCTCCCTTTTCTAACAATTCAGTTTTCAAACAAAATTTTGAATTCATTATTGCTTTAGTTGTGGTACCATAATTCAGTTTTACAAGAGAGTTACTTGATTTCAAATATTAAAAGACATAGCAAAAGCTGCCGTTTATTACTAATTTATAGTTTATAGTATATATTTACTTCGTTTTTATATATTTGGCGGAGAGATGCAGAGTGCAAGACACTAATTCAATCTTTCAAGTAAGGTAAATGTGATCCTGTTGAAAAGCCTTAACAGTTTTTAGCGCTCAGGAGTAATCCTGAGCCATCTGTGGCTCTCTCGATAATTGTTCCTCTGTAAAGCTTCCCTCACAAGATTGGTCTAAACAGTATCTTCTGATAAGTTCTGTATCACTATGTTCATTCATTACATCCTTTCTGGATAAATGATTTGTGAGCTGGAGACGTTGTGAAGCAGCCATCTTGACTGTGGAAGTGTCTGTCATAAGCCACTAAGACAATGTAGACTGGTGTCTGAGAGCGGATTAATCCATAATATGTTGATTCCTATGGGGAAAAGTTTCAGTTTTCAAACATTTTGGGTTTCAAATGGCATTCAGGAGTTAATTAAGTTCAAGAACTGAGGTTCCGCTGTATTTTTCAGGCATCACACATCACCACAGTAGAACACTTTGTTCTACAGCCGTTTTATTAGCCAAAGCAAGGAGCATTCACAAAAGATAACTTTTCCTTATGTCAACATGTCAAACACTGAATCTGTTATTCTATGCTTTCAAAAACATATGAGGGACTAACCTAAGTTGTCATGTAGTTATTTTCTCCTGGCAGATTTTTTCAGACTGAGGAGAAGTGAGCTGCCAGTTTGTGCAATGTGATGCTCACATTGGCAGGAGTTCTAATCACAAGTATTGCTGACTGTATAAGCATGTCAATGAGGGGTTTGCAACAGTAAATAAATGTGGAACAGCTCACTTCTGTCAATACAAGGGAAAACTGTACAAAGAAGTTGTCTCTGAGCTCAGTGAGGCTCAGATAGTTAGTAGTGCCTTCACAGTACTGTCAGGTGGTGATGGAGATGGGCCACTGTGTGGTTTGAGCAGCCACTTTGAGTGACAGAAGACCTTGGACCACATTAGGCACACCTTTTTCCGGCCCAGAATGATGACCAATATTGTGAGATTCGTGAAGTCCTGTGACGCATGTCAAAAGACTGGAAACAAGGGTTGTCTGAGCCCTGCACCATCAAAACACAAGGAGTGTCAGGCTTCCTCTATGTCTTGTAGCACTGGCATTCAAAGGTTAGTATATATATATATATATATATATATATATATATATATATATATATATATATATATATATATATATATATATATATATATATATATATATATATATATATACTGAGGACAAGGTTGTTTGTCTGAATGTAGTGCACAGCATTTTTTCCACCTTAATGGTAGAAAGGAAGGGAAATGAGATCCTGCCACATGCAAATGCCCAACATCCATGGCCAAGCCAATGTCACAGCTGACTTGTTGTCATACCTCCTAGAAGGTGCTAGCATGCCAAGTGAGATAAACTAGTATCTCATCATCAGTAAATAGATGATCTTGCTGTTGTGTCTGGTTAGATCACCACAGTTAATAGTCTAAGTCGGTCTGCAGTAGGGTGCATGTGCTTGCATGCCACATACTAACATTAACTCATTCCAGCACCAGGTGTGCTTACCTCCAGGAAAATGAGTGGTAATTTACAAGTAATCCATCCAGTTTTGCCCTTAACAGCCACAGTCTTAAAGAGGATGTCTTCAGGTAGCCAGATGAAAGGATTAAGGACATCTTCATGTCGTCAGAAAAGAGAACTGGTGGACCAGGCTATGTGGTGATTGCCATGAAATGAGTAACCACCAACACTATCGAACCTCTAACCATACAGGATGAGTCATCACTTCTGTTCTTTTGTTTAATATGAGGTATATATATATATATATATATATATATATATATATATATATATATATATATATATATATATATATATATATATATATATATATATAGACACACACACACACACACACACAATGCTATGTAGGCAATAATTTTTTCTTTGTTGGCAGAGGGATGCCTGCTTTTTCCAGGGAAAGGTGTCATCATGCTACATCTTCATTAAGATGGATCCAAAGACAATAACTCTGCATCGATGTAGTATCTGCATGCCTATTACACATACACCACACACACCAGAACACCTACACTGCATTATGTCATATACGTACGTATGTAACATATAAACAGGAAGGCAGTTAATTCTGACAAAATTCCATCTTGCAAAAAGGTCAAGGATAGTTCAAATGATTCAGTTTTCCCCAAGCCAAGTAAAGAGGTAAGGTTTTTTTTCTGGATTGGAAAATCCAGTATAAAAAAACACTGGGTTTGTTTTTTTTGTTTTATTGTTTTTTTGGGGGGAGGTTATTGGATTTTTTTGGGTTTTTATTTATTTTTTGTTTATTCCTTATATTTATATGTAAATCAGTTTAAATAAGTATTTAAAAGGCAATCTAAAGTGAAACTAATGGTTTTGAACAGTTTTATTCTTTTTCATGTAGGATGGGAACTGGTCACACACACACACACACACACACAAAAAAAAAAAAAAAATCCATTCAGGTGCCAGTCTCTGAACAGAGTCGAAAGTGGTAGTTGGAAATTACAGGATGTGTCTTGAAACCTTCCTTTTGAAAGAGTTCAAGTCAGAGGAAAGTGGAAATATAGAAGCAGGCAGGGAGTTCCAGAGTTTACCAGAGAAAGGGATAAATAAATGAGAATACTGGTTAACTCTTACATTAGAGATAGATGAAACAGGGGTGAGAGAAAGAAGAAAGTCTCGCGTAGCAAGGCCATGGGAGGAGGAGAGGCATGCAGTTAGCAACATCAGAAAAGCAGCTGGCATGAAAATAGCAGAAGAAAATAACAAGAGATGCAATACTATGGAAATGAAGTTTTTTTTTTATGTAGGAGTTTTTTGTTTGTTTGTTTGTTTATGTTTTGTTTATGTATGTTTTTGTTGCCAAGGGCAACAAAAATCCAATAAAAAAAAATGCCCACTGAGATGCCAGTCCCATAAAAGGGTCAAAGCAGTGGTCAAAAATTGATGAATAAGTGTCTTGAAACCTTCCTCTTGAAGTAATTCAAAACATAGGAAGGTGGAAATACAGAAGCAGGCAGGGAGTTCCAGAGTTTACCAGAGAAAGAGATGAATGAATGAGAATACTGGTTAACTCTTGCATTAGTGAGGTGGACAGAATAGGGGTGAGAGAAAGAAGAAAGTCTTGTGCAGCGAGGCCGCGGGAGGAAGGGAGGCATGCAGTTAGCAAGATCAGAAGAGCAGTTAGCATGAAAATAGCAGTAGAAGACAGCTAGAGATGCAACATTGCGGCAGTGAGAGAGAGGCTGAAGACAGTCAGTTAGAGGAGTGGAGATGATGAGACGAAAAGCATTTGATTCCACCCTGTCTAGAAGAGCAGTATGAGTGGAAACCCCCCAGACATGTGAAGCATACTGCATACATGGACAGATAAGGCCCTTCTACAGAGTTAGCAACTGGGGGGGTGAGAAAAACTGGCAGAGACGTCTCAGAACGCCTAACTTCATAGAAGCTGTTTTAGCTAGAGATGAGATGTGAAGTTTCCAGTTCAGATTATAAGTATAGGACAGACCGAGGATGTTCAGTGTAGAAGAGGGGGACAGTTGAGCGTCATTGAAGGAGAGGGGATAGTTGTCTGGAAGGTTGTATCGAGTTGATAGATGGAGGAATTGAATTTTTGAGGCATTGAACAATAACAAGTTTGCTCTGCCCCAATCAGAAATTTTAGAAAGATCAGAAGTCAAGTGTTCTGTGGCTTCTCTGCGTGAAATGTTTACTTCCTGAAAGGTTGGACATCTACGAAAAGATGTGGAAAAGTGCAGGGTGGTATCATCAGCGTAGGAGTGGATAGGACAAGAAGTTTGGTTTAGAAGATCATTAATGAATAATAAGAGGAGAGTGGGTGACAGGAGAAGAACAGTGACCGTCTACCACAGCAGCAATAGAACAGTCAGAAAGGAAACTTGAGATGAAGTTACAGAGAGAAGGATAGAAGCTGTAGGAGGGTAGTTTGGAAATCAAAGCTTTGTGCCAGACTCTATCAAAAGCTTTTGATATGTCCAAGGCAACAGCAAAAGTTTCACCAAAATCTCTAAAAGAGGATGACCAAGACTCAGTAAGGAAAGCCAGAAGATCACCAGTAGAGCGGCCTTGACGGAACCCATACTGGTGATCAGAAAGAAGGTTGTGAAGTGATAGATGTTTAAGAATCTTCCTGTTGAAGATAGATTCAAAAACTTTGGATAGGCAGGAAATTAAAGCAACAGGACAGTAGTTTGAGGGATTAGAACGGTCACCTTTTTTAGGAACAGGCTGAATATAGGCAAACTTCCAGCAAGAAGAAAAGGTAGATGTTGACAGACAGAGCTGAAAGAGTTTGACTAGGCAAGGTGCAAGCATGGAGGCACAGTTTCGGAGAACAATAGGAGGGACCCCATCAGGTCCATAAGCCTTCCGAAGGTTTAGGCCAGCAAGGGCATGGAAAACATCATTGCGAAGAATTTTAATAGGTCGCATGAAGTAGTCAGAGGGTGGAGGAGAGGGAGGAACAAGCCCAGAATCGTCCAAGGTAGAGATTTTAGCAAAGCTTTGAGCAAAGAGTTCAGCTTTAGAAACAGATGTGATGGCAGTGGTGCCATCTGGTTGAAATAAAGGAGGGAAAGAAGAAGAAGCAAAGTTATTGGAGGTATTTTTGGCTAGATGCCAGAAGTCACGAGGGGAGTTAGATCTTGAGAGGTTTTGACTTTCTGTTAATGAAGGAGTTTTTGACTAGTTGGAGAACAGACTTGGCATGGTTCCGGGCAGAAATATAAAGTGCATGAGATTTTGGTGATGGAAGGCTCAAGTACCTTTTGTGGGCCACCTCTCTATCATGTATAGCACGAGAACAAGCTGTGTTAAACCAAGATTTAGAAGGTGTAGGTCGAGAAAAAGAATGAGGAATGTACGCCTCCATGCCAGACACTATCACCTCTGTTATGCGCTCAGCACACAAAGACGGGTCTCTGACACGGAAGCAGTAATCATTCCAAGAAAAATCAGCAAAATACCTCCTCAGGTCCCCCAACTAGCAGAGGCAAAACGCCAGAGGCACCTTTGCTTAGGGGGATCCTGAGGAGGGATTGGAGCGATAGGACAAGATACAGATATGAGATTGTGATCGGAGGAGCCCAACGAAGAAGAAAGGGTGACAGCATAAGCAGAAGGATTAGAGGTCAGGAAAAGGTCAAGAATGTTGGGTGTATCTCCAAGATGGTCAGGAATACGAGTAGGGTGTTGCACCAATTGCTCTAGGTCATGGAGGATAGCAAAGTTGAAGGCTAGTTCACCAGGATGGTCAGTGAAGGGAGAAGAAAGCCAAAGCTGGTGGTGAACATTGAAGTCTCCAAGAATGGAGATCTCTGCAAATGGGAAGAGGGTCAGAATGTGCTCCACTTTGGAAGTTAAGTAGTCAAAGAATTTCTTATAGTCAGAGGAGTTAAGTGAAAGGTATACAACACAGATAAATCTAGTTTCAGTGACTCTGTAGTCATAGTCAGATGGTGGAAAACTTGGAAGATTCAAGAGTGTGGGCACAAGAGCAGGTTAAGTCATTACACACATAAATGCAACATCCAGCTTTGGATCCAAAATGAGGATAGTGAAAGTAGGAGAAAACAGAAAAGGGGCTACTGTCAGTTGCCTCAGACACCTGAGTTTCAGTGAGGAAAAGAAGATGAGGTTTAGAAGAGGAGAGGTAGTGTTCTACAGATTGAAAATTAGATCTTAGATCGTGAATGTTGCAGAAGTTAATGAAGAAAAAGTTGAGGGGGATGTCAAGACACTTAGGGTCGTCGACAGAAAGGCAGTCCAACCTGGGGATATTTATGGTTGCCTCCCCAGATGGGGACTCCGAGGCTGGTGTAGGAGTCGCCATGATGATTTTGAAATTTTTGAGTGAAGGGTGTGTGTGTTATTAGGTGCTTATAGTTTTGTGTGGAGGAAGAGAGTTGTCTTTAGAGGGCAGGCTGTGACTGCCCCCTTGTGTTGTGAGACACAAAGGGAAACGTTCAGTGAAGACAGTCAGTTAGAGGAGAGTAGTTGATAAGACAAAAAGCTTTTGATTCCACCTTGTCTAAAAGAGTGGTATGAGTGGAACCCCCTATACATGTGAAGCATACTACATATATGAATGGATAAAGCCTCTGTACAGAGGTAGCATCTGGGGTGGGGATAAGAAAAACTCAGAATGCCTAACTTCATAAAAGCTGTTTTAGCTAAAGATGGGATGTGAAGTTTTCAGTTTAGATCAGGGGTTCTTAACCTTTTGATGGTTCCATACCCCCAATGGATTGTCGAATATGGTCCCATACCCCCTTCACTTGACTGTTCAAATAATTATCACCAATCCTATTATTTGCCAGTATGTCTTCCAGATACGTGTATTTCAATCGCTTGAATTTACTGTACTTTAGATAGGGATTACTAGGAAAAAACATAACCATTGATAATTTTATTATTTTTTTACTGAAAGCAAAATTAATAGTTATAGTTCCGTTTTATTATAAAAAAAAATAAATAAAGAACAGAACATAAATGTGCAAGTTTTTAGTCCCTCGACTACATAAAAACATAACCATTGATAATTTTATTATTTTTTTTACTGAAAGCAAAATTAATAAAGTTATAGTTCCATATAGTGGACGGAAAAAATAGTCTTCTCTCCACGACGCCAACAGCTCAACTGACAACTGATGACAACGGCCAAATTTAAAACACTGGAAAGAGTCAACCGCCGTCATGTAGGGTAGCGCGCGCATCACACTAGCAGAGGGGGAAACTACCAGTACCCAGAAATCGAGTCCCAGACCCCCGGCCTTTGGTTCCCATACCCTCAAGGTGTATGGATACCCCCGGTTAAGAACCCCTGGTTTAGATCATAAGTTAAGGACAGACTGAGGATGTTCAGTGTAGAAGAGGGTAACAGCTAAGTGTCAGTGAAGAAGAGGGGATAGTTGGTGACAGGATGAAACCCCAAGGAACACCACTGTTAATAGATTTAGGAGAAGAACAGCGACTGTCTACCACAACTGCAATAGAATGGTCAGAAAGGAAACCTGAGATGAAGTTACAGAGAGAGAAGGATAGAAGCTGTAGGAGGGTAGTTTGGAAATCAAAGCTTTGTGCCAGAATCTATCAGAAGCTTTTGATATGTCTAAGGCAACAGCAAAAGTTTCACCAAAATCCCTAAAAGAGGATGACCAGAACACAATAAGGAAAGCTAGATCACCAGTAGAGCTGCCTTAACAAAACCCATACTGGTGATCAGATAGAAGGTTGTGAAGTGATAGATGTTTAAAAATCTTCCTTTTGAGGATAGATTCAAAATTTTAGTGAGGTAGAAAATTAAAGCAATAGGAGAGTAATTTGAGGGAATAGAATGGTCACCTTTTTTGGGAACAGGCTCAATTTAGGCAAACTTCCAGCAAGAAGGAAAGGTAGTTGATAGAGTAGGAAGGATTTGAGTAGGCAAGGTGCAAGCATGGAGGCACAGTTTTGGAGAACAATAGCAGGGACCCCATCAGTCTATAAGCCTTTCAAGGGTTTAGGCCAGCAAGGGCATGGAAAACATCACCACAAAAGATCTTAATGGGTAGCATGAAGTAGTCAGAGGGTGGAGGAGAGGGAGGAACAAACCCCGAATCATCCAAGGAAGAGTTTTTAGCAAAGGTTTGAGTGAAAAGTTCTGCTTTAGAAATAGATGTGATAGCAGTGGTGCCACCTGGTTGAAATAAAGGAGGGGAAAGATGAAGAAGCAAAGTTATTGGAGATGTTTTAGGTTAAGTGCTAGAAATCACAAGGGGAGTTATATCTTGAAAGATTTTGACACTTTCTTTTAATGAAGAACAGAGACTTGTTTAGGTCATGCTGATACAAGTTGGTCCAGTTGGACAAAGCCTGTGTTATCTTGTACAGTAAGGGAAATGAATGGGTCATGCTTGACTACTTTTACATCTTTTTATGTATATGTACATATATACACCTCATTCATCAATATGATATAAGACTAAATTTTGATATGTAAAATATCTTGGTTATTATTGCAGTTTCAACCAATACACTCTACATAACTACAGCCCTTTGCAGGGTCTACATCTCACTGTTTGGAGCATTTCTAGCCCCATTTTACCCAATTAGAAATCAATAATAACTTCAGATGAGAATTTCAAAGGTTTAAGTCAACTCTAGCTTAGATCCACCTCCAGTCATCTCTCGTAGGATACTGAGTGTATTTGTATGTTTGTTATCAGTGATGCGCATATGTGATGGTGATGTGATGTTGAGTCATGTGTTAAGACCTATGATGACATGGGGTTACTTGCTGAGAATCAGGTCACATGATTTGTCAGCCAATCACATATAGGCATGTATGTTTAGAGGAGCAAGGAGCACCCAGGACTATCTGTGCTGCATCAGTTAGACTATGGCTATGGAAATGAGATGTGTGCTGGCTATGAATATACAAACTGGCAGTTTACAGCCAGTTCCCTCAACTTTTTCGTTAGATATTTTTTGTTAAGTAATTACTGTTGGTACGTAGTGGTGACTGACAATGTATGAGGTTACTAAATATTACATTACATTAGTTTATCTTATGGTGGGGGTTAGGAGGTTAGGTTAGGTAATGTTAAGTTAGTGACCTTAAACCTAACCCTAGTTAAGTTAGGATAGTGTAGAAAATTCCCTTTTTCAAAATATGATGTTTGTCATCCTCAGACTTTTTTTTTCAGGAATGTCAAAAATGCCTAATTTTGGCACATTCCCACCAGGCCCCTAAGCTTGTTGGCTATAGTGAAAGAGATAATGAGGATGAGAGTATTAGTTGAAACTGCAAATTTACCAAATTTTTTTTTTTTAAACCCAAGAAAGACCCAATTAGGCTGCTTTTATTTTTTTGGGGGGGAATTTTTTTTTTAATGTCAAACCTTTTCCCTCATAAACCACCTAAGCTTGCAACTGAGGCATTCTCAGTCTACACACACACTAATAGCTATTTCATGCTTAGAATTCCCCACCCCCCAAAAAAAAAATATATATAAATAAATAAATAAATAAATAAATAAATAAATAAATAAATAAATAAATAAATAAATAAATAAATAAATAAATAAATAAATAAAATAAAATAAAATAAAATAATTAATAAATAAATAAAGTACAAAAATGAAAAAAACGTATAGGGTAATGTGAAGGCATGAGAGCACTACATTACAGGACCCAGGACAGAACCATTTGCTCTGCATGTGGGTGGGTAGGGTTTAATTAACGCGCACAGGGTAAGGTGACCAGGTTGTGACCTTGCCTAGCCTCACTCCCTGCCAGGTCACTCAAACTTCAGAAAGGCAGCATAGTGCACCAGTAACCCCATAGTCCTGACCAACAAAGCTGCCCTTCATCGAAAGAGCTGGAGGAGTTAGTACACCAAAGGAACATCTTGCCTGTAGTGTTGCTATAGAACTTACATCTGGTGCCCAGTGATTGTGTGGTCACTCGCCATTCATCATGTGTTTACTTAGGATAATTCAGCAGTCACTATCAGCTACCTTCATGTTCTTGAAACGTAACATGACACTGTGCTCTCGTAATGTAAAAATAACTCCATGTTCTCTTGTTCACTGCCCATGTGGACACTTCATGGTGTCTGCAAAGATGGTTCATGGTCTTAATGTACCACTGCCTGAATGCACCAACCCTTGGTCTAAATGCATCATGTATAAAGCTCCAATGCACCACATACTTGGTCCTAATGCACCACTCCCTCTTTATGGTTCCAATGCACCAAACAATGGCCAGATGATATTTTACATTGTAGCACCTAACCATTTGTTTACTGGTAGTTTAGGAACCGTTTATGATAAACGGATTGCTTCTGAAGGTTCAACTGACACAATAAGCCCAACTGCCTGCTTACTGATAGTTTGTTTGCCAGTAGTTAAGGAGTGTATATGACAGTTTAAACACAATGCCTTTAGTCAGTTACAATTTTGGGAGTACAGAGAAGACATCCAAGAGAAGCCTCCAAACCATTTACCATGAGTACCACAAGAAATGGATTTACTTTCCATGTGTAGTGAGATTAAATGATGAAAACCATGACATTATTACAGATCCTGGAGAAGACTTTACTTGTTAACAAGTACCTGAGGAAATGCAGCAAATTTGCAGACCTAATGAAGACTTTACTTATTGACAACTGGAATAACCTGCCAGAACTTCAGTGTATGCTGATTGTAGGTGGGAGAATGAGGTGACAGAATAAAAAAAAAAAAAATAATAATAATAATTAATTAATTAATTAATTAATTAATTAATTTAATTAAATAATAAATAAATAAATAAATAAATAAATAAATAAATTACCCTTTCCTGTCTACAAGGTAACGTGCTATCTTGGCACTGGCCAGAAACATTGAGGTAATTCATTACTGGCGCAAAAGAAAGTGATGTCTCACGCGTCATGATCTCTGGAGCCTGCTCACTACTCTGCCCATGAACCAACACACGAACGAACGCAGTCTAAGCACAGCTGAAGTATGAAGAGAATGAACTTTGGAAATAAGGTGGTGTCAACATTTTATTGTGACATTAATATTGATTTCCGCCGTATGGTGTAACCGTTAAAAAAAACTGGTAAATTTATAGTTTAAGCCAATGTCCCCAATCTCTACCCACGGCCCACGGCGTTATTATTAATTTCCGACAAGTAGTGTAATCATTAGATATTATGTGAATAGTGAGAAGAACAAAATGAGGTAGGTTATTACCACGTAGTGTGTAATGGCTTAAACTATAATAAAACCCTAACCTAACCTAACCTAACAACTGAAGTTCAGGCAACAATACACCATTATTTTATGTTTACCTGTGGACTTTGAAAAAGTTGAGAGCGCTGTGCATTCCCAGGCCTATTGTGGCGTTATTATTAATTTCCGACAAGTAGTGTAATCATTAGAAATGATGTGAATAGTGAGAAGAACAAAATGAGGTAGGTTATTACCACGTAGTGTGTAATGGCTTATACTATAATAAAACCGAAAACTGCATATGGTGAGATCAACAAATCGGCGGCCATAACTACCTTACCATCCATAGCACCTTAACATTCCCAACACTACCATTCCCAGTTCCTCAGCAGTTTCTTGTCTTGCCATTTCTAGTATTCTGCTATTCCCTTTACCAGTATCTTACAATTCCCGGTACTTTTACCTAGTACACACCAAAACAATTTTTATTTTCTTTTGAGATTGTACCAAGGGCACAGACACGAGCTTTCGTTATTCAGTACATAACCTATTTACCATTAATATTCTTTCTCGCTAGTACAAAAATAAGTGGCATTAAATATTAACACAAAAAGAAGCCTACCGCGAATAAGCAGGCGTCTCCAGTGAACCAGATTCTACAAATGGGTGCCGTCCAGGTTGTGGCTGGAGAAATGCGTGGCGAATAGCGGAAATGGCGGCAATCACCTATAGTGTCGACATTCCTTCTATACTTTTTCTTCCCTTTATTATCATTATTATTATAACTATTATCATTATCATTATTATTATTATTATTATTATTATTATTATTATTATTATTATTATTATTATTATTATTATTATTATCATTATTATTATTATTGTTATTATTATTATTACCATTGTTATATTTATTGTTATTGTTCTTATCAATGTTTTTTTTTTATATATTTTATTAGTAGTAGTAATATGTAGTATTACATTATTGTTGTTGTTGTTGTTGTTGTTGTTATTATTATTATTATTATTTTATTTGTTTATTTATTATTATTATTATTATTATTATTATTATTATTATTATTATTATTATTATTATTATTATTATTATTATTATTGTTGTTGTTGTTGTTGTTGTTTTGTTGTTGTTGTTATTATTATTTTGATTATTATTATTACTATTATTATTATTATTGTTATTGTTATTATTATTATTATTGTTATTATTATTATTATTATTATTATTATTATTATTATTATTATTATTATTATTATTATTATTATTATTATCATTATTATTATTGTTAGTTATTATCATCATTATTATCATTAATTATTATTATTATCATCATCATCATCATCATCATCATCATCATTATCATCATCATCATCATCATCATCATCATCATTAATTATATTGTTAAAATAATGTTTAGTACTGTTATTAAAATTATTACAACCACTCACGGAGATTTGGGTTATTTTGATTAATTCAAGTGCTTTTGATAAAGAAGTTCAGTTTAGTTTTTATTAATTGTCATTTGTTTGATCATTATCTGCTTCTGCTGTTGTTGTTGTTTTGGAAGGCACCAAGGGGAATCCACCAAGACATGTATGATGATGATGATGCTCTTGTTTTTGTTTTTATTATGGAAGGCACCAAGGGGAATCTACCAAGGTATGTATTATGTTGTTGTTGCTGCTACTGCTACTGTAGCAGTAATTGTTGTTGTTGTTGAAGGCACGAAGTGGAATCCACCAAGGCATGCATTATGCTGCTGCTGTTGCAGCTGTGGAAGGCACGAAGGGGAATCCACCAAGGCTTGTATGATATCTAGGAACCATTTCCTCTGCGGCTGAAAAGGAACAATCAGAATGAGGGTGGTGCAGTTGACAGTCTGTAGCTTGCTGAAAACTTTCCTGATCAACAGAAATGAAAGAAAGGCATACAAATCCTGGTGGTCCCAATTGTACAAGAATGTGTCCGTAGTCATTGGATCCTGTGACACAAAAGTGGGAAGCCTGAAATTGAGTTTCATGGCGAAGAAATCTACGGTAGGGTAATTCCACAGCTTACACGGCTGACTGCACACATCCTAATGAAGTGTCCACTTTGTGGAGATAAAAGTGATCTAGTCAGGTGAAACAGTGTGCCGGGAGATTGGAGGATCCCTTCTCAAACTGGGTGAGGGTCTGAACTGTGTGGTCCTCTGTCTATTGGAGGATCCTCTGAGTCTCCATATTAAGTGTTCCAGAGCTAGTCCCACCCTTCCCTGGCCTGGTAAGACAGGGCTGCAGTATTGCTGGAAAACACTGCTGTGTAGAGATTCTGTGAGGTGAAGGATGCTGAAACAAATAGCTTTGAGCTTCAAAAGGTTGATGTGGAGGGAACGCTCATGAGGAGTCCACAGACCACTTAATGAGTTCTATAAAACTGATGCCTTCCAACCTTTGAAGCATCAGTGTACAGCCACATCTAGAGAGGCAAGCAGCAAAAACTACCCCACGTGTAGGCTGGGTTCTATTGACCACCACAGAAGGTCCTTTAGAACATCACTGTCCCAGGAAACTGGAAGGGTATCATGATGGGATTGCCAATTTTACAACAGGGAGAGCCATAACTGAGGTATTGGCATCTTCTATTTTGCTCTAGGGATCAGGTAGATGAGAGATGCCATGTGGCCTAAAAGAATTAACAAAACCCTTGCAAGGAGAGATTGGATGCTGAGGGAGGACACACTTTAGACAGGTTATCCAGGCAGTGCTGTGCTAGAAAAATCTTGAGAAGAAACAGAATCTCTATTCTCAAAAAGGTAATTGATTAAGGTAGGGTAAAAGATTTTTCCCAATTTATTTAGATACCCTGGGAGAGCACAAGTTGAGAAGATAGTTGGTCGCCTGGAGAGCCTCCCATTCTGATGGTGCTAACAGAAGCCAGTCATCTAAATAACGGTGGAGGCAAATTCCCTACTGATGTGAAACCTCTGAAATTAAAACCATCATCCTGATGAAATCTTGAAATACTGAAACAAAGGGCCCAGAACTGGAGGTCCAGTTCTTCCAGATGAAATGAAGAAACCTGTGGCTGTCTGAGACTGGAATCTGGAAATAAGTATCCTTTAGGTCAATGGATGTCATCATGTTGTGGCTGTGAATTGCCAACATAATTGTTCTCACAGTCTCCATCCTGAGTGAGTGGTGAGCACATATTGGTTGAGGGTAAAGAGGTCAAGGATGGGACAGAAACCTGCTATCTTTGGTCACTAGAAAAACATGTCTATAAAACCCTGGAGTCATAGGTGCTTCCTCTATTGCTCCTTTATCTATAAGCAACGGAATCTTGGAGTCCAGTGCCTTGACCTTGGAACCCAGAGAGTAAGATCTGAAAGCTGGGGTTCTGAGGTGACTGGAGGTTATGCAGAGGAGGGGATTCTGTAGTCTTTGCTGAGGATGGTGAGAACCCCATGTTTCTGCTAAGGTGGTGATCCAGTCCTCCATAGTCTGGCGAAGGCAACATGCCATTGGATTCCATGAAGGATGCAGGCTTATCTGTGAAAAACTTGTCCTATAATGTCTTGGATTGGGCATTATGGAAAGAATCAGAGGTTGGCTTAAGATATTGGTTTGTCCTTGGCTGTGAAGGCAAGTCAGTGCTACAGAATGAAGAGGTGGGCTGACAATGGGGTAAAGAGCCCAAGGGACTGGGTCAGGGACTGTGGTCCACCAAGAAAGTACCTGGCACTGGTCAGGGGTTCGCAAGCACCTGAGCTGCCACCTGCTGGAAGGAATGGAAGGAAGCTTTATCTGTCACCCAAAGGGCTTCCTTAACTCAGTCCTCATTGTAAAGGGTGGTAGAATCAACAGTTGATCTCCTCAGGTCCACCTAGTTGCTGACTTGAAAGATGGGAAAGGAATGCCTCATGACCTTAATGTTGGCTAGGATGAAAGCAAAGTCCTTAGCTGTGCCAACCATGGCCAACTAATGCTCTGGAAAGGTTAGTCAGCCATAATCTTGTCCTCTGGTCCTTCTTGCAAGGAAGAAAGGAGCTGTTAGAAAGCCCCCAGACACCAGAACAGAAAATATTACGTTACACCTCATTTTGGTGCACTAAAACTCCTTCAAGGTAGTCAAGACTGCGTGTTGGACCACAACCTGGGTTTCCTTGCCTCTGGTGGTTAGGATGAGGGCCAAGCTAGTGTTCAGCTTGGCTGCCTTCCCAGTGGATTCACAACTGCTAGCTAACAGCATAACCTCTCTTGGCTCTCATGGCTAAGCAACAGGCGACAGAGTTGTAATAAACAGCTCTAAATCTGAGTGGGGTCATGTAATTTGTGGAGTGCCACAGGGATCAGTATTAGGGCCATTGTTGTTTTTAATATATATCAGTGACTTAGTGGAATTAGTAGTGATGTTAGTAAGTTTGCAGATGACACAAAGATAGGTAGATTAATCAGGTCAGAATTGGATGCCATTGCCTTGCAGGCAGATTTAGATAGGATGAACGAATAGATGGACAGATGGCAAATGCAGTTTAATATCAATAAATGCAAAGTAATTAGCATTGGTAGAGAAAACCCACACAGTAGTTACACATTAAACAATGAAACTCTGGTAGGTTCAAGGTATGAAAAAAATTTAGGAGTTATAGTAAGCTCTGAACTCCATCTAGGAAAGCAATGCATAGAGGCCAGAAACAGGGCAAATAGTGTATTAGGATTAATTTTTAGGAGTTAAAAGTAGAAGGCCCAAAGTAATATTAAATTTATATTTGGCGCTGGTCAGACCTCATCTAGACTATGCTGCGCAGTTCTGGTCCCCACATTACGAGAAGGATATGGGTCCGTTAGAATCAGTACAAAGGAGAATGACTAAAAGGATACAGGGGATGAGGTGAATTCCTTACAAGGCAGGACTGAAGCTGAACTTCAACATATCCCAGTGCCTCAGGGCTTCATGATAAGGAAGCCCAGAGATGAAACTGCACTGCCTGTGGTGACCCTAGCACCAGCCTCTTCCTCTGAAATTTCTTTCAGGAATCCCAGTGAAAGGTGCAGCTCATGAATAACAAGAAAGGCCCAAGAGGGGAACTGGCGAATCAGGATCCTCTAGTGGTCTAATTGAAGGCCCTGTTGCTGCAGTCTGTATTTGTGGGGCAACAAAGTGGGTTTGGATCTGGTGATAAAAGACACTAGGAGAGGCTGTTGTATGGCTTGTCACCCCAGTGTGCTTTGTGGACCAAGGGTTAAGGGTAGGAGTAAAGTGAGTTGCTTCTCCTTCTGGCTGTAAGAGATTGAGTTCTCAATCACACCCAGCAACTGGCCTTGCACAGTGTAGTCCTCACCACAGAACACATCAGATGAAGACAGGAAGCCATCCTGGTGGTGAGATAACTCCCCCATAAGGCAAAAAATGGGTGACTGGTAAACATTAAGAACAAGCACTGTGAACATAACTGCACAGCAGCATGTCTCAAGAAAGAATGAAGGATCATTCAGGGTTGGCAGTTACCAGTAAGTTTGGTAGAGGTTGAGTTTAAGAAAGGGGGTAGTCAATTTTGAAGACAGAAGTGATGATAGAAAACAAAAGACAGACTGGATAGGAACCTACCATGACTCGAGTTACTAAAAGGGATGGACTGCCTAAGTTTGCCAAATAATGTTCAGTCACTGCAAAGCCATCCACTGAACTAATCAGTTATCCTGAATGAAAATCATGCTTAAATTTCTAGAAAGAAGTAAAACTCAGGTTTGCATGAAGGACTTTGATTGTTATTTGTAATCATGTTTATGTAGGAGACTAAAGGTTTCACAACACAGATGCTGAGCTCCACACAGAGCATCCACAGCCATAAGGAACAAACACCCAAGATGGATCACTTTGTGCTTTTATTCGTGTTAAAAAGAGAACATCAGAATCTGCAACATTCAACAATTACAGGTTACTATGCTGTGTCCTCTAAATTAAGTTTCTAAAGTATATAAGAAGGCAAGTAAAACCAAAATGTAAAAAAAGCAGGGCTCAGATTTGTTGGATAATTACATTTTCTCTTTGCTGTTGAGAACTGGATAAAAATCAAGGAAACAAAAACCTGCACATTACTAATGCTTCAGACTAACCACTGTGATATGGGCAAGCAATATTGATAAAGAAATGTTAACATACATCAATATAAAGAAAAAAATAAAATAAAAATATATAAAATAAAATAAATGGATAAAAATGTGAAGCACACTGGAGTATTAAAGAAGCAAGACTTGCAGACAACACCTAATTGTGAGATGGTGTTTCCTCAAGACTTGCTTTTTTTTCTTAGGATTGACAGATGCATTGAAGTATATTTTAATCCACTTTTTACAGAATATTAATATGTACAGAGCAGTGGGTGCTGCCTCAACAGAGCCCCTGGAGCTCTGATACAGAGCATAACATTAACTAAAGGGATCAGGCCAATTTGTTCACGA
Organism: Scylla paramamosain; assembly: GCF_035594125.1. NCBI lineage: Eukaryota > Metazoa > Arthropoda > Malacostraca > Decapoda > Portunidae > Scylla > Scylla paramamosain. The sequence continues at coordinate 20,953,920 of NC_087161.1, forward strand.
CACGGCTCAATGGGAGCACCTCCCCTCACCTTAACAAATCTTTAGTGATTTGATTATAGTTGTTATTTGATGCTAGCATTTAGACTATGAAAGGAACAACACTATTCCACCAAGCTGGACACGAGTCTTGCTGGTGAACTGATACTAACAGACTGACAGAATTTCACAGGCATATGCTATTCTGCTCTCATAAAATATGGAATGTTAGTCTGACATTGAACACCACCATTTGCAACAGTTACAACAATCTGTCACCTTCTTGACTACAATGGACAGATATCTCAGGAAGTACATAACCTCAAAAGTGACTTTTGTTTTACCTGTGAAGTATACTTAAATGTGCTGTTTCATTAATGAGAAAAGTTTTAAAGCACAAGGAATACTATGCAGCAACCCAAGTTACTTTTGCATCCAAAGTTTATAACTGGGTCATGGAAAATTGCTTGCAGTCTGAACAAGCTTGCAAACCTAATACCTGCACCTGCACTAATCAAGGATGGTCTTGTATCTCCAATATCTGACCACAAAAAACTGCAGTAGTCTGGGAAAAAAAAAAAAAAAAAAAAAAAAAAATGTTTGGGTTGATCTTGGTTACAGTATTTCATAGGCCACAAAACAGTATCATGTGGAGCACTTCATATGTCATTCCTAAAACTAGACCTCTTATCTATTAATAAATACAAAATACAGCACATTCTTGAGGACCTAATGTATTCAAGCACTATTAATATTACTCATAAATATCACAATATGAGCCTATTGACCCTTGCAGTAAACTGGACTGGTTACTGCTGGCCAGAACACACCACAAGTGTTGGCCCAATGCTGACACACCGGGCTTGGACAAGACTTGGCAGCTTCCTTGGATGAAAGTAATTTTATTTTTGCTGGAAAAGCCTATGGAGATTTGTAACATCCTTATATGTATTCCAAATTGACTGGAGAGAGAGAGAGAGAGAGAGAGAGAGAGAGAGAGAGAGAGAGAGAGAGAGAGAGAGAGAGAGAGAGAGAGAGAGAGAGAGAGAGAGAGAGAGAGAGAGAGAGAGAGAGAGAGAGAGAGAGAGAGAGGCAACTAGATACATGAACTTTCCCAAACATGTCTTTCAAGTAAAGGCCATGGCTTTGCTCATCTCATCATACATACACAATGGAATAGGATGCCATTATGTCATACATTCCAAACAAAGTCCACATATTACTTATAAAATGATGCCAGTCTATACACTTGTGTATCTGAACACTTCCATACCTAGTTTACTCATACACACTCAATTCACACCACTCAACATACTTCCACTCACCGCATAGGACATAAATGATCATATAAATTATCCTGCAACACAAGTTTAGATAACCTCATTACTTCCCGAGTATTTGGCAGGAATCTTTAGATGGACTTGACTGGTAAGAATGAGAAGAGGAGAACCCTGCAACTAAAATGAAATGACTGGTAAAAAACACAAGCTACACCTGTTGTAATACCTATCACACTACTCATTACCAAGATCTACATCCTCTCTCACAACCCAAATGTCTATATATATATAGTGTATGTGTGTGTGTGTGTGTGTGTGTGTGTGTGTGTGTGTATATATTTTTGCTCCCCTCACCCCTATGACTGTGTGACTATCACAGTACTACACCAATGGAGTGGATCACATATTAGTACCACAGTAAGCTTTAAGTATTACATGTTCCACCTTTAGTCACAAGAACCTGGAAACTGGCAAGAGTACACCACTTAATAGCTTTCAGGATCAGCATTTCTACGAAAAGTACCACATGCTATGACCACTCATATGTTAAGATACACAAAGTTTAGAGAATCATGAACATAAAACAACAGCACTTATTTTCATTACTAAGCCTATGAGGATGATAAATCAGTACTTATAGGGTATATTAAATGTCCTAATCTAGCTTATCAAAATGTACGAAACAAGATCTTACAATCCTAAAGTAGCTATATACCAAGTATACAATAAGTTTGCCCTGATGCATGGTGGGGCAGTGATCACAGCCACTGGTGTACACTTCCCATGTCTAAATGTGTCCAAGGGTGGTGGTAGTAGTTTAAGCTTATTATGAAGGGTAAGGATTAATATTTTTCCAAAAGCTCTTGTTGATGGTGCTGCTGTTGCTACTTCCTATCTTATCAACTGATCAAGAGAATAGGATGCAAGTATTTTTTTTTTTCCAAAGTTTAAAATTCCTAAGGTGAGATTCCAGTTATTTATTTTTTAATGGTTAAAAATAAAAACAATAATGTGTCTCAGGAATGTCATGTCTTGTGGCAAAGCTTTATGACTGTACAATCTAAAATCTCTCATTCCAGCTTTTCAAATGTTCATTCTGACATATTCCACAATGAGTACAAAATGCTCTTTTACTCTATGAAATACTCTTCTCTACTCTATGAAATGCTTAGAGGCTTCACTCAACTTTCTCCTATGGTAGTTTCCTTGACAAAACTAGTTTGAAGAAGACTGAGGCTAGAAAAAAAACAATAATAAAATAAAATAAAAAATAATAAAATAAATAAATAAATAAAATAAATAAAAAATAAATAGATAAAAATAAAATAAAAAATAATGAAATAATAATAATAATAATAATAATAATAATAATAATAATAATAATAATAATAATAATAAAAATCAAGAAATAGAAATAATTAATTAGAAACAAAAAATAAATAAATTAATCACTAAATAAAACAATAAATGAAGAAAAATAAAAAAATACAATAAAATAAATAAATGAATAAATAAATGAAAAAATAAAAAAATACAATAAATAAGTAAATGAATAAATAAAGAAGTTATGCTACTACAGTTCTCTTCACCTTGAGATATTACAGGCACCTGTCCTTCCATAACTATGATTATTAAACAGCTAGCACGTCATGTTTCTTGAAAGAAAACTCAAGCCCTGTTGATTAGATAAAAGTGAGAAAATATATCAGCAAAAAGATAGCAGCAGCCATCTGAAGAAATAAAATGACATTTAAAATGTAGTAAGAGCCACTAGCAATAGTAAGTAGAGCACCTCTGACAGCATCTCAAACTTTTCCACACATTCTTGGAGAAGGAGCCCTGAACTCATCTGAAAGTATTTACTGACACATATGAGGGAGGAAAAATCATGCAACTTTTCAGAAGTGAGAAATTTTCAACTTATGAATTTCCAAAAAATATTTTGTTGTGAACTGAATAACACTGTGTCCAATTTAAAATTAAAGTAATAATAAATCTTACTTGATAATTAAGTGAAATGTGTGAATCCATAAAAAAAAGAATTTTCTATTATAATATACAACTCTTTAAAACTATCAGCTGTTGAAAAGTAAGAAAGAAAATAAATATGCCAGTTTTAGCAGAGAAAAATCCTTCTGAACAAATGAAATGTATCTTAACAAAGACTTGTGTATGGGAATTAAAACTATTGTTTATCACTTCCTTGACACATACTGGGAAGTAAAAATACAGGAAAGCACTGGGAGACCAGGAATCTGCTCCAAACTGGAATCTTCCCTTAAGACAATGGGTACAGTTCTATAAGAATTGTAACTGCCATGAAAGTGTGTGTGTGTGTGTGTGTGTGTGTGTGTAAGCAGCAGAATCTTTGTAATGCATTCACACGTGTTGCTGGCGAGACAACTTCTCTTCCTCCTCCAACTGGTGTCGCAGCTTCACCACATGGTCCCTCAACTGGTTCCACCATTCCAGGTTTTCCAGGACCACATCCTCCAGCTGCTGAGCATAAGCTGTTGGGAGAAACCATTGCTGTTATTATGCCAATTTCATCTAAGCTTAAAAAAAAGTCTTTTTGGGTGACAGTGACAGCTGTACAAAAAGCTCATTTTGTTTTTAATAATTGAGGGCCTCCTTGTCCAAAAGTGGTAAAGGGCCAAAAATAGAATTTTACAGAAAAAATGTTTAGAGTTCAAGGATATGTTTGCAACTGCAACTTCATTTCTAACTTACAGGGCTCAATGTGGTATTCAAATAAACCTTGTTACCCAATTATCATGGTTGTATGATATGTAAAGTATATTTTAATAAACAACTTTTCTTGTTAGATTATTAAAACTTCAAAAAAAAAAATGAACTTGACCATGCCTTGTTACAAAAGTATTACATAAACAACCATGTTAACATTGGTATTGATATAAGATATCATGGTAAATAAAATAACTGTCATATCAGTATAATGGACGTAATCCACATAATAAACTGTTAAATTCCCTGAAACACTGGGAGAGCCTTTGGATGTGCACATACTTGCAACACAGAACACAACATGGCAGATTGTCTTGGCCAATCAACATACAACTGAAACCACCCAGAGCCTAACACTTGTTACCAGAACTCCCAACCCCACGTGGAATGGGAGACTGCTCTGAGTGACGCTACTGGATGTCTGGTTGGACATGGTAATGTTTTGCTAAATAGGACTTTCAACTTTCCAGTGCCAAAAGGGGGGTCTTTTCCATTTCCAACTGTTAGAGGGAGGATGAAAATAGTGCCACACAGTGGTATCCAGAAACCTGCCTGACTGTTGCTACACCCTCTTTGGATGTGGAGGCCCTCAATTTATGTCA
>NC_087161.1:20963522-20998522 GCF_035594125.1 Scylla paramamosain
ATCTCAATGTTTCACTGAACACACTGTAGTACTCTCAAACATTTATATGATTTATTTTGAACCTAACAAAGACATATCAATGAGAATGTTTCTCTGAACACACTGTACTACTCTCAAACATTTATATGATCTATTTTGCAAGGACAAGTTTAACATTTCCTTTCAAGGAAGGGAGGTGAAAAGAACAGTGCTAAGGACTCACATTGAGATTAGAGAGTGTAGAGTAGTCCACATTGTTGGTGCCATTTTCTTCTGGTTCCTTCTCTGTAGGGGAAGACTTGTAGTTGTCTTCAGTAGTTGAATCACTCACACCTAACTCCTTGACTCTGTCAGCATACCTGTGGAAATAAGTTTCTTGTCATCTATCACTATTGCACTTAACCTCCACCTTCAGAGAGTATTTACCTGTTGTTAACACAAGTGTTTTTTCATAACTGCTCCTCTACCCCAAAACAGTATCTTAATATCAATAAAATGCCAAAGAACCATAAATTCCCTGATCTTAGCAAAGCAGTTCAAAAGTGATTGGTGTCTGTGTTGCAAATAACTGAGGATAGTAAAACAGACTACCTTTTGGGTACAGCAAGATGATACAACTGTGCATGGCTGGAGAAAAAATCATATCTTCACACTGTATTATTCTGGAAGCAGTGCCATGATTTTATATGTATACTGCACTACCAATACATTTTTTTCTGTTACAGTTTCAGCAGAGATAAACCAGTTCTACTCTCAGCTCTTAATGTGGAGGTGGTTGCAAAACTAATCCTTGCATGTGTATCCATATGCCTTGCCTTGCCTTGACTATGCCCATTTACAGGAACAAACAAAACTTCCTGTCATCTTAACCAAGAGGGACGAACACTGGATATGCCACACAGAACCTTCCAAGATTCTACTAAAGCAAAGGCATAATGTTCTTTTAAATACACTGCCTTGCCTCAATGGATATGGCTTTCCCTTCTTTGGTAAAGATCTGATAGAGAAATTTAAACATCAAAGTTTATCATAACATTGGTAAGGAAGTGCTCCAACTGAGGAAAACATCTGCTCAAACAGGTGCTCAATATTTTAGAGAAACAAGACTGCAAAAAGGAAATTATAAACACAAAACTACAAGCACCTAATAACACACACACCCTTCACTCCAAAATTTTAAAATCATCATGGCGACTCCTACACCAGCCTTGGAGTCCCCATCTGGGGAGGGGACCATAGATGTCCCCAGGTCAGACTGCCTTTCTGTTGACGACCCGAAGTGTCTTGTCACCTCCCTCAACTTTTTCTTCATTAACTTCTGCAACATTCGCAGTCTAAGATCTAATTTTTAATCTGTAGAACACCACCTCTCCTCTTCTAAACCTCATCTTCTTTTCCTCACTGAAACTCAGATGTCTGAGGCAACTGACAGTAGCCCCTTTTCTGTTCCCTCCTACTTTTTCTATCGTCATTTTCGATCCAAAGCTGGATGCTGCGTTTACGTGCGCAATGACTCAACCTGCTCTTGTGCCCACGCTCTTGAATCTTCTGAGTTTTCCACTATCTGGCTATGACTAGAGTCACTCTCAAACTAAATTTATCTGTGCTGTATACCTCTCACCTAACTCCTCTGATTATAAAAAATTCTTTGACTACTTAACTTCCAAAGTGGAGCACAATCTGAGTCTCTTCCCTTTTGCAGAGATCTCCATTCTTGGAGACTTCAATGTTCACCACCAGCTTTGGCTTTCCTCTCCCTTCACTGACCATCCTGGTGAACTAGCCTTCAACTTTGCTATCCTCCACGACCTAGAGCAATTGGTGCAACACCCTACTCGTATTCCTGACCATCTTGGAGATACGCCCAACATTCTTGACCTTTTCCTGACCTCTAATCCTTCTGCTTATGCTGTCACCCTTTCTTCTCTGTTGGGCTCCTCCGATCACAATCTCATATCTGTATCTTGTCCTAACACTCCAATCCCTCCTCAGGATCCCCCTAAGCAAAGGTGCCTCTGGCATTTTGCCTCTGCTAGTTGGGGGGACCTGAGGAGGTATTTTGCTGATTTTCCTTGGAATGATTACTGCTTCCGTGTCAGAGACCAGTCTCTTGTGTGCTGAGCACATAGCAGAGGTAATAGTGTCTGGCATGGAGGTGTACATTCCTCACTCTTTTTCTCGTCCTAAACTTTCTAAACCTTGGTTTAACACAGCTTGTTCTTGTGCTATACATGATGAAGAGGTGGTCCACAAAAGGTATTTAAGCCTTCCATCACCAGAATATCATGCACTTTATATTTCTGCCCGGAACCATACCAAGTCTATTTTCCAACTAGCCAAAAACTCCTTCATTAACAGAAAGTGTCAAAACCTCCCCTTGTGACTTCTGGCATCTAGCCAAAAATATCTCCAATAACTTTGCTTCTTCTTCTTTCCCTCTATTTCAACCAGATGGCACTACTGCTATCACATCTATTTCTAAAGCTGAACTCTTTGCTCAAACCTTTGCTAAAAACTCTACCTTAGACAATTCTGGGCTTCTTCCTCCCTCTCCTCCACCCTCTGACTACTTCATGCCACCTATTAAAATTCTTTGCAATGATGTTTTCCATGCCCTTGCTGGCCTAAACCTTCGGAAGACTTATGGACCTGATGGGGTCCCTCCTATTGTTCTCCGAAACTGTGCCTCCGTGCTTGCACCTTGCCTAGTCAAACTCTTTCAGCTCTGTCTGTCAACATCTACCTTTCCTTCTTGCTGGAAGTTTGCCTACATTCAACCTGTTCCTAAAAAGGGTGACTGTTCTAATCCCTTAAACTACTGCCCTATTGCTTTAATTTCCTGCCTGTCTAAAGTTTTTTAATCTATCCTCAAGAGGAAGATTCTTAAACATTTATCACTTCACAACCTCGAGGACGTGGCCCGAAAAGCTTCTCAGGTGACACTGTTGAGGCGTCTGAGGCACCTCCTTGACTCCGATGGCCTCCTGACCCTGTACAAGGCTCAGGTCAGGCCCATCATGGAGTACACGCCGCTCATGTGGATGTCCAGTGCCCGATGTCATCTCAACTTGCTGGACAAAGTGCAAAGGAGGGCAGGGCGCCTCATCAGTGGCGCCAGACAGACGCAGCTTCGCCGGCAACCATGGCGGCAGGGACAACAGCAGCAGCAGCAGCAGATACAGGAGGATGGGCTGGTGCTGAGGGACACTCTGGATCATCGCCGGAAAGTTGCAGCGCTGACAGTGCTTCATAAGGCGCAGATCCAGAATGTTCCTCACCTAGCAGACCTGAGGGCTACCTGGAGGAGATCTGAGTGCAATACAAGAATGGTATTGAGCAACAATCTCCTCTTGGAGGTGCCAGGGTCTCGCTCCAGCACCCAACAACGGGCCTTCTCCTCCAACACTGTAGTGTGGTGGAACACCCTCACAGCTGTGGTGGACGTACAATGTCTGTCCACACACAAGTGGTTACGCCTTCAGACTCTCAAACCCTCCATAAGAAAGACACAAAAATATGGTCGTGTCTGACCTCCAGTGAACTTAACATATAGATACATATGACCTCTATGGTAAATACTGTATATATATAACCATATCATTTTCTAGTTTATTAATCCATTTATTTGCTTATTATTTATACATTGATTTAATCACTGGTTACATACATATGCCTATCCATCTTAGCAAAATATTAATATTTATTATACCACACACAGTAATGCTTTAAAATAGTTATACACGACAAAAATAACTTTAGCAAAGGCCACAATGAACATGTGTGTTTAATAGTTTAAATAAAAAGAGAGAGAGAGAGAGAGAGAGAGAGAGAGAGAGAGAGAGAGAGAGAGAGAGAGAGAGAGAGAGAGAGAGAGAGAGAGAGAGAGAGAGAGAGAGAGAGAGAGAGAGAGAGAGAGAGAGAGAGAGAGAGAGAGAGAGAGCCGTGCCACAACACCTCACACAACTACACCAAGGTGGCTGCTAGTGAAGTAAAAATAGTGTCGGCAAACTTAAGAGGTTTCCACACCAACTTCGGTGAATTCACGCATAATGTGATTATTAAAAACTGTGCTGACATTGTTTTTGTGTGTGAAACTTTCTTAGATGCTAGTGCGCCAGTGAATTATGCTCCTGTGCGCGGATATTCGGCCTGGCAAAGAAAGGACCGATCGACCCAAGGTGGAGGTGTGGCCTATTGTTACAAAGAAATGCTCAATGTTAAGGTCATTGAACCAGCCAAGCCTGTGCCCAAGGAGCTTGAATTACTAATGTTAAAAGTCACAGACAGAAACGGGAAAGGTTTATTGTGTTGGGTGTTATCGCCCCCCGTCACAGGGCACTTTACTCATTGACTACCCGACAGTGAATATAGACGTAATGATGGTAGCAAGTAAGTGTGAAAATGTGATAATTATTGGTGACTTAAACCAAAACACAGTGCGCGAAGCATTTAACACACTCATGGTTGTGCACGACTTGCACAACTATGTCACCTTTCCCACCCACCGCTCTGGATCATCCCTCAATCCAGTCGTGACCGACCTTCCCTCCGATACCATACAGTATTCTTCCCTAGACTTTGTGGGCACTTCGGACCATGTGGCAGTCCTCACAAGGATTAGTTTCAAGAGGCCGCGTGAGGAGTGCTACACTTGAACACTGTGGAGGTGGGAGAAGACAAATTGGCAGGCTATGCGAGCCTCCCTCAAAACTACTGCCTGGGATGATGTGTTATGTGGAGACAGACCAGCAGGTGGGGCAGTTCACCGAGCTGCTTCACACCCTGCAGGACCGCTGGGTGCCCCACTCCACACCCCAAACCAAGGCATCAGACCAACCCTGGTTTGGGCCAGAATGTCGAGCTGCCTCCAACGCAAAGTACCATGCCTGGCTCGCCTTTAAGAGGCATCCCACAGCCTGGAACAGACAGCGACACAGGGAGGCAACCGACCACATGAGGGCTACTCAAGACTGGGCTTCTAAGCAATGGGTGACAGATCTCAAGAGGAAGCTGCGGGGCGGCCAGGTGGGGTCTTAACGCTGGTGGAGTCTTAAGGAGCAACAAGGTGTGTTTAGGGGGAACACCATTCTTCCCCTCCACCGGGATGATGGCACAATAGCACAGTCTGCCTGAGATAAAGCAAACCTCCTGGCCAAGCACTTCACTGATAAGATGTGTCTCTCCGACCCTAAAAGACCTCCACCCTCACTACCAAACATAGTGAAAGAAAAATTATCATTTGCCACGAGTGAAGTGGAAGTGAAGGCAGTGCTTTCAAAACTTGACGTGACAAAAGCAGTGGGTCCTGATAACGTTAGCCCACGGCTTCTTCGCCAGTGTGATGATGAGCTGGCTCGCCCACTCTCTACGATATTCAACCAGTGCTTATGGACCAGCAGGTGGCCAAGTATCTGGAAAGTGGCGAGTGTTGTGCCAGTACACAAGAAAAATGAAAAAACAGTGGCTAAAAACTATCGTCCAGTGTCCCTGCTGCCGGTGCTCAGCAAGGTGCTCGAGTCCATAGTGGCCTCAAGAGTCACAAACCACCTTGAGAAGCACCACCTACTGTGTGGCTGGCAGTTTGGGTTCAGACCGGGCAGATCGGCCGCTGACCTGCACCTGCTGCTCACCTTGGAGTGGAGTGCTGCTCTGGATGCTGGGAAGGCCACTGCAGTTGTTGCCCTTGACATCGAAGGGGCCTTTGACAAGGTGTGGCATGCAGGTCTCCTTGCAAAGCTCCGTGCAGCAGGTGTGGATGGGCCCCTCTTGTTGCTGTTTGGTGATTACTTGAGAGAGAGGAATCTCAAAGTGGTCACTGATGGCCAGGAGTCTGAACAGCATGCAGTAAGAGCAGGTGTTCCTCAGGGAAGCTGTCTCGGCCCCCTGCTCTGGAACATCTACATAAACGACCTCCTGCACTTAATCCCCAGTGTAAGAGCTTATGCTGATGACCTCACACTGGCTCAGAGCTATAGCTCAGGGGAGGAGACTGACACGGCCGACCACATGAACATCACCCTGAACCGCACTGTGTCGTGGGACAGCAAATGGCAAGTAAAATTTGCCCCAAACAAAACACAAATGTCAGTAATCTCAAGGTTGAGGACGCCCCTCCAACTCAGCCTTGAGGGGCAAGCTATACGGCGGCAAGACGAGATGGATGTACTGGGGGTAACATATGACTCCATGCTGACCTTCAGGCACCACATAGAGCATCTAGCCAGGGAGGCCTCGGGTAAGCAGGCGTCACTCAGGAGGATGTTGTGGCTCCTTGATGACAAAGGCCTGGAGATCTTGTACAAGGCTCAAGTTCGTTCCTCCCTGCAGTACTTGTGCCTTGCTTGGGGAGGAGCAGCGAGCAGGCATCTTTCCCTCCTGGACAGGGTATAGGCTCGGGCAGTGAGGCTCATAAAGGACAGTGGAGCCAGAAATAAGCCAAAGCTCTGCTCCCTTCAACATCGCAGGGATGTAGTGGGCCTTGCTGTGATGTACAAAATACAGCAACAGCGAATTCCACATCTCCAAGCTCTCCGTCATCCCCTGTGGTGGGCACAAGTGACCACCCGGGCTGTCACTTTAATGCCTGCTGAATTATTTCAGCTTACTTGGCACCATTAATGCCAGTACGTCCATCATTATGGTAAACTATGGAACACCTTAATTGCTGCGCAGATAGACTTCAGTAAAATGAATCTGCAGCAATTCAAGGAATGTGTGAACGTCTGGTTGCCATAAGCATCAGAGTAACAATTGTTAGTAACATTTAGAGTTAGGCTTTTAGATAGGAAACACTAAAAATGTTCCCTTTAGCCTGTAAAGTACTACCTTATATGTAAAAATATTTTGTAACATACTCTTTAACTATGTATTGATATGTGTAAAAAGAGAGAGAGAGAGAGAGAGAGAGAGAGAGAGAGAGAGAGAGAGAGAGAGAGAGAGAGAGAGAGAGAGAGAGAGAGAGAGAGAGAGAGAGAGAGAGAGAAGGAGATGTGTGAAACAAGAAAACAAATGGATTATTAAAACAGGATAAATGTTATAAACACAGGCCACTGACAAGGGAACTCTACATTAAATTGGATAACTAAACAAACATGGACACAACATCAAGAGGAAGGCCATAAAACACCTGGCCGAAAGCAGCCTAGGACAAAAGAGGATTAGCAGGGATGTTGTAGTGTAGAGGATAAGATGGAGAGAGCAATAAAGAAAGGAAAGTTGGCCAGGAAGCAATCAAGGCACCAGGAGTAGCCTATGGAAACATACCAACACCTACTTAAGCTCCACCTCCAAATCTATTCCTATGCTCAGACTGGTGACCTGTACAAGTACCAAGCCTGCGGGCAGGTCATGTGTGTAAATTGGAGATGTGAATGGTAATGTAAAATGTTAATGTAAAATGTTATGAAAAATAAAGATAACTTTTTGAGGGAAATAGACAGTCCTGAACAAATTGAACATGGGTAGAATGACATAGGGGAATTTAATAGCAGACAGAGGTTCCAGAGGACCTGACCAGAGCAGGGCCCAAGATGTGTGTAATAACTTTAAAAGTAAGTGAAACTTTAGTGTAATGCAGTCTACAAATCAAGTATCTTATGAGAAGGAAGAATAATTGTAGGATATTTCTATACCATTTTATGTTCTTATGTTTTGTATAGTATAGGTTTATATGTTGTACAAATATCAAACACGGAATATTAATCCATACAGTGTTGTTTGTGCATTGTCAGAAATAAGGGTCTTGCATTTTTTTTGTATGTTTTTTATTTACCCTGTAAAATGAGAATAATAACAAATAATTTCAGATATATATTATTCCCATGCTATGAAAGGAAGTGTGGCTAGCACATAATTTTCATTCTTGGATTTTTTCCCTTCTCAGAGCTCAAAATATCAGACTTGGGATGTGTAATTTTATTTTTATATTTTTTAAAGCTTTTATTCTCACCTTTACAAACACTTTCCACAACCCTATGGTGTGTGTAATAAATAAGTACTTCTTTACATTACCAAATACCTATAAATAAACAAGAATTGTACCTTCAAGAAAATGGTTGGATGTGCATCTGGCAACACCCCATGTCTCAAGGCTGTGGCTACTACACCTGCAATTCTCAAAGAATAGAATATACTATGAACTTTATGACTTACAGTTTTTCTTTCTGATTACTCTGAAATTCCTATTTCTTATGCCTTACTGATTATAGAAGTAATTTCTTAGGAGAAAGTAACTTACTTTTTTATATGATGATTTTTTTGGGAACACCGCAGCCCACCCTGTGTAGCCAACACAGCTACATTTATGACCAAAATCTTTATCCTTCTCCAATACCATAGCTTTCAATTTCATTTCATTGCTTTGATATTATATGCATGTTGACAGAGGTATCGAAAAAAAACAAGATAATCCCCAAATATGGCTCAGTTCCTATGGAAGTATTCAGCCTATATAACTCCAAAGCTAGGTATGTATATGAAATCATTCACTCCTGACTCGTCAAAATATTCTTTTGTTACTGTCAGTGACAGGTCTTATACATAAAAATAAAACTGAAGGCCATAATGTGGCTCAAAAATGAAATCATATTTATAAGTACTAAACACTTCCCCAGAAGGTATGTATATATATATGCACTAAACACTGTATGGATTAACTATGTGAACTGATATGATGCTAAAATAATGCACCTTTTTCTAATCGAACATTAATGGCAATGACTGACATTATGTTTATAAATTTGATGTTTTCTATATATCATGGTGAATTAGCAAGTTAATCATTGAATATTGAATGTTTGAAGAGATATAAAGTGATATCAAGTAACTATGATGTGGACGAGTAATAGCTTTCATGGTGATTTGTAAGAAATATAAACACTATCAATAAATTAAAGATTTTAAAAAAATGTAGCAAGTTTCCAGTAGCCAAATCCATGAAGTATCTCAGTCACAACACAAACAGTTATATTTGAATGAATAATTGTTTAATATGTATTGCAACAGACCTGCAAATGCCACATGGGCTCATACTATGGATATGTAAACTAAACTATATGAAACAGTATTCAAAAATTTTTCAATGTGTTTTCATAAATCTGTGTATATATATATTTCTTACTGGAATCTCCCCTTAAAATACAGCATTTACTCTACTTGTAGGTACAACCCTTGGTGAGCTGACATTAGGGAAAGCGGTAAGCTTCTTGCTCAAAACTTACCTGAGGGTATTAAGGGTGTGTTCGCAGCAGCCCATGCCTGGGGAGATCATGGCAATCATACAAGTCTTGCTCTTATCTCCGATGAAAGAGTCTCGCAACACCTGAGTCAACTTGGAAGCTCGGAATGGAAGATGAGCCCCTTTACGCCCCAGAGCACGGATGCATTCCTTCAGGGCCAGCAGTGATTTGTTGATTTCTGCTCCTTCCATTCCTGCAAAAAAAAAAAAAAAAAAAAAAAAAAAAAAAAAAAAAAAAAATATATATATATATATATATATATATATATATATATATATATATATATCTATATATATATATATCTATATATATATATATCTATATATATATATATCTATATATATATATATCTATATATATATATATATATATATATATATATATATATATATATATATATATATATATATATATATATATATATATATATATATATATATGTATATATAACAATGATGCAAATCACAATGATGAAAGTCTTACAATTTTCCAGCCAGGATTCTTAACATGCATTCCAAAGTTAAAGACTTACTTTAATGAATGTACATAGATACAGACTATAAAATGAGGTGCACTAAACAAGACTGTCTACATTTATAGCACAGCAGAAATGGTATAGTTAAGAATGTTAAGAATTAACTTATCTACATAGAAGTGCTGAATTTCAACAGACAGCTTGAAAAGTTCCCCATCAATTGATTACAAGCACTTAAGGATATAAACACAACAGCTGGACTGATCTTTTATAGAGGTCTAGGGATAAATAAATTCCAGCATGTGGCTCTGGCTAACATGTCACAACTGAAATTTCTCAAACTATTTCCTTCCTTGTGTTATGACATCAATGACATCAGAAAATAAAGCACAAAGACCAGACTTTTTCCTCATTCTGATGTAGGTATGGGTATGAAAGATTTTGCTCAGAACATGGCTATCACATTTTCAGGTCTCTATGGTGTTTTATGCATTCTAATGAGATCAATGGCAATGTCAGTCACATACAGTAACCCCTCGATTTTTGCATTGATTCCTAAATTCTTATAATCTCAACTTTCACACATTGTTTCCTCGAGTTTCACACTTTTGTTGCATGCGAGTCACACATTCCTACCACTGCTGTCACAGACAGCAAAAATAAATACACACATGCTATGTACTGTATATACATTTCTGTGTACAGTTCATATATCCAAGCATACAAATTTCTTGTGGATAAACCACTTGTTAGCCACAACACTATAGTCATGGTGGATTGCATACAAGAGACAGGGAAGAGGAAGCCCAGCTACAGTGCCACTGCATTGTGGAGGAGAAAAAAAAAAAAAAAAAAAAAAAAACCATACATGGTGTCTCGCTACTGTGGCAGATGTGATGACGCTACACTGTTGAATCACTCTGGATGTAAGGGCAAAATATGCACTCACAGTTTTAGATGTGATGGCACTGCACTGCTGTACAACCAGATGTGAGCACAAAAAAACAAACAATTTTAGATATGATGGCTATGTAGTACCACCACACTGCTAGATGTGAGGACAACACACACACACACACACACACACACACACACACACACACACACACACACACACAGTTTTAGATGTAATGGCTATGCACTGCTGCACCGCTAGATGAGAGGACTAAACACACACACACACACACACACACACACACACACACACACACACATTTTCAGATGCAATGGCACTGCACTGCTGCATCACTCTGGATGTAAGGACAAAACACAGTTTTACATGCCATGGTGCTGCACTGCCACACCGATGAATCATGCTTTGAATGAGAGGATCAAACACACACTCACTCACAGAGATCTAGGCCATGCAGCTGGAACGAATAAGCATCTTTACAGTGTTCTCAATACCCTGAGTTTTGTAATCCTCAAGTTTAGTGCTATGCCTTCAGAAGAAAGTGATGGATCCTGTAACCTTGGATCCTTGTAACCTCAAGTTAAAAAATAATACTATGAGGAATCCATGATGTCGCTGTATTACCTACATAATGGACCTACAGTGATTAGCATATGTTTTACTGGTTTCTTATGAACAAGCCATGATATCTACAACTGGTGGTACAAACATGGTCATGTGGCACCACATAAAATCAGCTTAAATTGCAAGATAAATAAAAACTTAATATAAAATTATCTTACTTAAAGGATGCTTACAACTAAATTCATGAAAGCCATATGCTTTATGGAAAAGGCCAGCCTTCCACTATAATAAGAGCTTCATTCTAATTTCTACAAAGAGGACAAGCTTCAATGTTGTCTTACGGGTCTGTCTGTTGGCGCTGGAAGTGTCTGCTCCTCTCTCGTTGCCAGCCAAGTCGATGAGAGAGAATTTTCCATGCAGTTTGTATGCCTTGTCACCCTGCTTTTCTATTCTATCCAAATTTCTCAGAATAATCTGAAAGGAGGTATTTTGCCTTCTTTACTATAACCATTATACTGAAATAACTTTGCTAGTTGTGGTGAAAGGTAATGTGTGGTCACAGTAAGTAAAATAGTGCCCAAAATTAAATAATGCTATAGAAATTCTGCAAGCAAAGAATTGGTCTGTGGGGAAAACTACTTGCACTGAAAAAGTGAACGGGCTATATAAAGAGTTAATAAATAGAATGATTAGGAAACCCCTCCTCTGCATTTTTAATACTTCTCTGGAGCAGGATGTGACATCTTATTCTGTCTACCTACTTTGGAGGAAATCTCAGGGTGACAGTAAAGCAAACCACTGAGATAATCAATCATGAGTCAGGAAAGAACTAAATGGTCAGCTGGGGACAGAACTGTGGAACAGGTATTATACATTATTATTACAAAACAGAGGAAATGATCCCTGATTCTATGAAGTAATTTCTTGGTGGATTGAGAGAGAGAGAGAGAGAGAGAGAGAGAGAGAGGAGAGAGAGGAGAGAGAGAGAGAGAGAGAGAGAGAGAGAGAGCGAGAGAGAGAGAGAGAGAGAGAGAGAGAGAGAGAGAGAGAGAGAGAGAGAGAGAGAGAGAGAGAGAGAGAGAGAGAAGGGGGGGGGAGAGGAAGAGGGGGGACATCCAATATAGGCTGCACAAATGAATGCAAGACTACCATGACAAGATGAACCCTCAGTGCTGTGCCTGTCTTAGGCTCACCTGGAAGACAGCGTGGGAGCGTGAAGACTGGTTGTTAGCAGCAGTCTGGCCAGAGGTACGCACTTGGGAGCCAAGGCTGATGAGGCGCAGAACATCCTCTACACTTTCACATGCTCTCTCTTGTAAACCCACCACCTGCACCACATTCTTTCCATCTTCTAACGACCCGCAGCTTTGCTTTGTTGTTGAGCAAATCAAACACCTGGGGAGAGAGAGAGAGAGAGAGAGAGAGAGAGAGAGAGAGAGAGAGAGAGAGAGAGAGAGAGAGAGAGAGAGAGAGAGAGAGAGAGAGAGAGAGAGAGAGAGAGAGAGAGAGAGAGAGAGAGAGAGAGAGAGAGAGAGAAACTGTTATTTGTTTCCTTATAGGTAGACCAATTTAAGTATGTTACACATATTGGTTTCTTCTAAGTTATAGGTTCAAATTTAATTTATATAATTGATTTATTTGATTCCTGAGTTCTACATCAGACAGCTTTGAGAGAGAGAGAGAGAGAGAGAGAGAGAGAGAGAGAGAGAGAGAGAGAGAGAGAGAGAGAGAGAGAGAGAGAGAGAGAGAGAGAGAGAGAGAGAGAGAGAGAGAGAGAGAGAGAGACTTAGCCCACTAATTTTTTTTTTAAAGAATAATGAAGTAATGCTTTCCTTTTTCTGATATATCAGTATAACTGAAATATCTTTGCCTAGCAAACTTTACTTTTCATTTCAAAATGTTTCACATGCTTCACCTAATTTTATTACATATGGCCCAACCATTACTTCAATATGTGTATTTTCTCATCTTCTTAAACACTCGCTAATTTCAAAATCTCTGAATAAAATTACAAATTTACATATAAAATATATAAGGTATTTCCTATATATATGAAACCTTTAACATCTGTATCTTAAAGGCTGATCAAAATTTCACTACCAAAAAACACTATTAAGTCTATCTTACATGAGCAGAGAAAAATATAGATTATTAGGAAGATTAATCTGAAAATTTACTAAAGAGAGGTTTCTGTTCCACACTCAGTATTAAACATTTACCAATCTGCAGAATTTACTATGCTATAATTTATATGGGATTGCTGTTTTACAGCATATTACAACTGCACAGTGATTTGACAGGTTTTACAGATGCCTTTTCTTGACTCAACTCTCCCATTAAAATAAAGATAGAGGAACACCATTTTTGCATGGAACATTTCTGGTCTTACAGAATATGTCTAAAACCTAACTGAAGAGGTAACCTCTACAATCATGTTCCTATCTAATCTCTGACAGTTTAATACAGATTACAAAATGCAGAAAGATCTACCCACACAATTGCCACCTACTAGGATCTCTATGCTAACCACTGCACAAACAGTCTGGGAAAAATTTGCACTATTGATTTGTATTTAACTCACCTTACCACCATAAATTTCAAAAAAGCTTGCTGATACTTGAAGGTTAAGATTTCTATACTTAGGATTTTTTGTGTATATGAATACATCTTTGGCCACCATTGCATAAATTCCTTTCGCACAATCTTGATTCTTTCCTTGGAAGTCACCACCCATAGTGTGAGTCTTGCCAGAACCTGTCTGACCATAGGCAAAGCATGTTGCCATGCCACCTTCAAAGATGGTCTGAACTAAAGGTCTTGCAGTATATCTGCAACAAGAAAGACAGTAGTAAATCAAATATATAACACCTACTTAATCATAAGGGAATTCAGAAAACACACACACACACACACACACACACACACACACACACACACACACACACACAAACAAACAAACCAACAAACAAACAAACAAATGAAATGAAATGAAATAAATAAATAAATATTAAATAAATAAATAACTAAAATGAATAAATAACTAAAATAACTAAAATAAATAAAATGAAATAAAACAAAACTAAACTACTTTTAACAAAGGAAAAGAAAACAAAAGAAAACAAAAGAAAACAAAATAAATAATATACACACACACACACACACACACATATATATATATATATATATATATATATATATATATATATATATATATATATATATATATATATATATATATATATATATATATATATATATATATATATATATAATAAATAAATAGATAAATGAAAATAATAAAAAAATAAAAAAGTAAAATAAATAAAAAAAAAAAATAAATAAAATAAAATAAAACAAAACTAAATGAATAAATATAAAAAAATAAAATAAAATAAAAATAACCATTAATACACATTAAATGGCAGCAATTTTAGTGCATCAGCAGTCAAAACATAGAGAGCAAAGAAATAACACTCACTTGTAAACAAGTTCGTTGTTACAGGTTTCATCAAAGGCATAATCAAATCGGAAGTTCTGGTTCTCCAGGTATTTGGTAAGGTCAACTTTGGTGCGTGGTTCATGAACATACAGAGTGTTCCTCTTTGGGATGGTGATCACATCCACTTCTCGTTTACTGTTTTCTGCAAGAATAGTAAAAACATGAAGTGTATACAAATCTTAAAATTATATGAGCAATGTAATTAATTTGGGAACATTTACCTACCTTTTTTATTTAAAGGTCTTTTTCTGACAGCAACAGTAATTTGGTGTTCTTCTAATGGGTCCCCATCCCTCAGTGTGCGGAATTCAAGTTGTGATCTGTATGTGGAGAACAAAAGTACATTTTTTCAGTCCTCATGAACTGACAGTCTCATAAACACAGTAACAAAAGACTTCAAATAACAGTATGTATTCCTAAATGCAAAAGGAAGGAACGATTATTACTATTGCAGTTGTTTGAGAAAGCAACTACCAGCTTATTTACTTATTTTCTTTTTGTTTGTATTTTGTGAGATGCCCAGCTTTGGAAACAGTAAGACACTTACCTAAAGGCAGGATCAACTTGCCATGATAGGATTGAATCCCATCAGGACCATCAAGGTAAGATACCTTACTTATCAGGCTATAAGTGATCATCAAGACCTAAGTGATTTTCCTCTGGCTTTGATTTCTCCTCTATTTGAATCAACTTTTGGTTTTTTTAAATTTCCCTGACTGGAAAAGGCTATTCAGTTGTCTCCAGTAGTGTGACCAAGCTATTCTCAGTTTGCTTATATAAATCTCTTCTGTAGTGTAACTACTACTACTACTTTATGCAAAAAAAGGGCTGAACCCTTTCCCAGCCTGCAAGTTTCACAAGCCACAAACCATAATTGAAATTCATAGTACATATGATTCTTGCATTCCCGGCCTTCTTATTTCTCTTTCCCCCTCCTTTTATATTTTTATAGATTTTCTCAAGAAAGCAATGACCAAAGATCTCCTTTTTGCTTTCTTTTCCTAGTCCTGATCAACCAACACTCACCTACATATCACACAAGAGGTCTTGCTTTTCTCTCTCACCTGAACTCTCTGATCATGTTAAGGAATTCCCACTGAGGGTTGCCAGGATCAAGATTCATGAGTGCCTCTTTCTCCTCTTTCTTTTCTGCCTGCTGCTTCCTCCTCTCCTCTCTCTTCTTTTGGATGCGGTCCACCTCCTTTACTACGTTACTGCGCCGGCGGGCTGCGGGCGGTATGGCTGGGGGGTTAGTGAGGGTTCCAGTGTAAACAGGTGGTCAGGACTCCCAGGCAACGTAAAACACATCACAGCCTTTAAGAAGTGCCCCCTTGTCAGAAGCATCATAGAAGTTAGGTGATAGTCTAAGGCTATGATAAGACACTAATATCTCCACAAGTCAGCATAACAGGGGCTAAGCCTTTGCTGACTTATTGGAATTATAATTTAAATGAAATATCACTAGAAACCTTTGGAAACCATTCCTCAGGCTCTTCCATTTCATCCCCTTCTTCCTCCATCCCTTCCTATTGCACCTTGCTCTGAGTATATGACACTAAGGACTGCTGCTTCTTGTTCTGGTTGAAGGTTGGCAAGTTTAGCCTTTTGCAATGGCACATCCCTGATGCAGTCTGATCTGCCCTTTTTTTCTCTCAACCTGCAACAGCTCAGTTCAAGAGAAAGGCAGTGGACTGATAGCAAGGATAAGGGAAGAGATGAAAACCAGAGGAAACAAGTAGATTAATTACAAAGATCATACATAGAACATGAAGATTGGATCATTGATGAACTCCTTTTTGACAACAATAACACTGAAATAAAAGAAATGCCACATAGTTTTGGAAGAAAAGAGAGAAAAGAAAAAGAAAAATCAAGTGATATTTCCATGAAACATAAAAGATCACATTCAGTAAACAAGACTGCACAAAGGAGTTGCTCCTGCAAAGGCTGAACTTCCCAGCCTTCAACTAAAACCAACAACTCTTATAAGTGCCATATCCTCACAGCAAGTTGCAACAATTATAACTGTGTAGGTACACTTTGTGTGTAATTTCTGACTTACTGAATACTGACTCATGAGACTTTTAGTGTACACTAAAATTTATCCATTTTCAATTAGGATACTATTAATCCAACTCTTTAAGACTTCAAAGTACTAATCACTTGGATATTTTAATTTATCTATTTATCTTGCACACCTGACTTGAAAAAGGTGGGGTGGCACGAAGAAAAAATAGGAGATAGGAATCCAATTCATAGAATAAAATAAAAAAAAAAAAAAAAAAAAAAAAAAAAAAATCCAATTCATAGAATAAAAAAAAAAAAAAAAAAAAAAAAAAAAAAAAAAAATCCAATTCATAGAAAAAAAGATGCATTATGTATGGTATTTGTATTCATCATTTAATGGTTTCAGTCAATTGACTCCTTAAAGATAAGTCAAGAACACACAATAGGTTGACCATCACTATTCCAATTCCATCACAAATTCAGCACTAATTTCCTGGGTTGCCATACCAACTTGCCACCACTAGTATTTGTTGGACAGATGATAAAATGTATTAAAAGTTTTTAAGAGACAGGGAAAAGAAAAGGACTGAGGAAACAGAGTAATAGTGAAACAGAAGCAGTACAAGAATAACAGAAGCAAGGAGTGGATGACCTAAGAAGCATTACAAAGTGAAACAGGTCACAAGAACAAGGTACTTGCTGGATAATCTGCTGGCATCACTTCCAAGCACAGGGAAGCCATTCCATTTTTTTTTTTCATTTATTATTAATCCTGCTAATTTTACTTCCTGCCATAACACCAGTGAAAAAATTGACAAAAAAAAAAAAAAAAAAAAAAAAACGAGTGGTGTCTGTGTGAAGCTTGTGTGAATTATACAGCAATAGTATCAGTACAGCCCCACTTATTAATCAACTTGTACTGATTTACAGGGTATTTTAAAAGGTAAGATGAATCCCCCCCACCCCCGGTCTAGTTTTTCCCTAGTCTGTCAGGGCTGAAATGGTGCTTCCTGATGAAGGACTTTTGGATCTGGCATTTGGGAACCGTTACCCCGAGTGAATGCCCTTCCTACCCTCGAACTGTAGCCAGGATTCAAACCCATGTGCCTGATGACCACTTGGCCCCCAAAGCGTGCACAGTACCACTGTACCACGGCAGCTCCCCGTTAACCCCCACAGTGTTTAGAGTGCGCACGAACGCACATGCACCCCACCCCCAACACACACACACACACACACACACACACACTGCGTAGTGTAGTGGTTAGCATGTTTGTCTAACAAAAAAAAAAAAAAAAAAAAAAAAAAAAAAAAAAAAAGGCCCAGGTTCAACTCCCAGGTGTGGTGAGGCAAACGGGCAAGCCTCTTAATGCATAGACCCTGTTCATCTAGCAGCATCCTATGGGATGTAACCCGAGAGGTTGTGATCTTGCTGTCCTGGTGTGTGCGTAAGTGATCTCCGTCCTACTCAAAGATTGGTCACTATGAGCTCTGAGCTCTTTCCACAGGGTAACAGCTGGCTGGGTGACAAGCAGACAACTGTATGTGAATCACACACACACACACGCACACACACACACAGATAAACATGTTCCTCTTAGGGAAGTGTTTAGTACATATATATACAATTTAGTTTTTGAGCGATTTTATGGCCATCAATTTTGTATGTTAAGATTTGTCACTAACAGTAACAAAGAATATTTTGACAAATCAGGAGTCAAGGTTTTCATATCCATACCTATCCTTTGAGCTCAAAGTTATTATGGACTGAATACTTTTGTAGGAACTGAAACATATGTGTGTGTGTGTGTGTGTATATATATATATATATATATATATATATATATATATATATATATATATATATATATATATATATATATATATATATATATATATATATATATATATATATATATATAAACATCAAAGCAATAAATTGAAATTAAAAGCTACAATAATGGAAAGGGATACATTTTTTGTTATACATGTTTTAGTGTGGAGTTGGCTACACAGGGCAGGCTGCTGTATTTCCCCAAAAAATCATCAGATAGAAATGTAAGTTAATTTCTCCTTGGAAGTTATTTCCATAATCAGTAAGGTATAAGAAGTGTGGAACAAAATTTCAGAGTAATTGGAAAGGAAAACAGAAAGTTCTAAAATTAATGTTTTGTTGAACATACAATTCTTGTTTATTTATAGGTATTTGTAATGTAAAGAAGTACTTATTTATTACACACACTGTAGGGTTGTGGAAAGTGTATGTAAAGATGAGAATAAAGCTTTAAAAAAATATAAATATAAAATCATGTAGCCCTAGTCTGATATTGCAAGATTTGAAAAGGGAAAAGTTCCAAAAACTAGAATTGTATGGTAGCCACACTTCCATTTATGGCATGGGAATAATATACATATCAAATGTTATTTTTTCTCATTTTATGGGATAAATAAAAAACATATGAAAAAGTGTAATCTGACGTGATCCCTATCTCTAAGAAAGCACGACACTCTAGGGATTAACTGTTGGGTTAGGTGTATTCCTACCAAACCTCTCTGTAATCCAGCAAAATCAATAATCTGGCACTGTACAGTTCCCAATATTGCTGGATTAGAGATGAAGGACCTGTACTACTACTCTTGCCTGAAAGACCACTCACAGGCAGCAACAGATGAGCCTTTGCTAACAGTGGATGTGGAGATGTTTTCTGTTGATCGGGCCTGGGACTGCCCAATTTTGTTTTGTAAATTTGAACGTATTTCTCCATTCTGAGGGGTTGGCTTGACCAAGTAGCTGGGTCGAGGTCTAGAAGCATCTGAAAAATTATTCTATGTTACACTGATATACTAATATAAAAACTTTCACTGTTTTGATAATATTAATTCTTCTGAATTGTGAAGTGTATGCCCACCTTTGCTCCTAGTTGCTGGAGTGGCTGCTGACTGGGAGACCTGTGACTGCCGGGTGTACTGTGGGGATAGGGGGACAGGGAAGACATTAGTACACAATCACACACATTATACAATTATACCAAGATAACAAGGAGTATTTTTGTGAATATGATTAGATAATATCTACCAGTATCCAGTGATGAATCCACTGTCAATGATGCAAAAATCATGTACACCAAACTGTTTGGTGTAAACAGAGGAACAAGATATTCATTCAGTATCATACCAGTTTATAATATTGTCAAATGTTAGTATTGTTAGTCATGCACAAGACATTTAGGTCATTACACTGTAGAATACACTACTATTACTTTAATTTAAATTTACAAATAAGACAAAAAACACCCAAGCTAGTAAGAGTATAACCTGACATACTAATACACATTTACTTCCTAGTGGCAGCAACAGCACAGCCTGTCACAAGGAATCACAAGACAGATCACCTCTCATTATACAGTCAAATATCATGACTGCTCCACAATCCACCACTAAGAGTCAATTGCAAATAGTACATTCATTTTATAAGATCATAGAAAGTGCATGACTGACAGGCTCAAGAAATAACTGGATTAAACATTTTAGGACATCTACATCCTACTAATTATGACTATGTGGAACTATAATGTGTTGTGGCATTCACACTATGATGGGCAGGGCAACACACTACCCTAGGAGAACACTCATCACCTTTCAGTGATCAATACATTCACCATATAACCTGTTTCCTGCAACAACAAATCTACATTAAATATATAAAAGGCTCAGCTCCATATCAACATATTTCCTTATTTTAAAAGCTTCAGTCAGGTTTCAGCCAGCCTTGCCACCAAAGCTGAGTATGCACTGCTGAGGCTTGTGCACATTGACACTATTGATTCTGTAAAATTGCATCCACAAAAATCAAGTAATCCAATGAAACCTTGAAATAACAGACTTAAGCAACGTGCCTCAAAACTAATTCCATGGCAGGATTGAACAAGCTACAGAAAGTAAATAACTAGGTAAGTATGAATTTCCTACCACAAACTGAAACTTGGAATGGATCCTCAAGCATTCTGCTGTCAACTCTTCACAATACTGCAAGACACTGTTGCTTGTGAGTATAGCTACAGGATACTGGGTTCCAAGATTGCCCCAGATGTCCCTGATCAGGTAATGTTCCTAACAATCCTAGGCAGCAGTGGGTATTTACTTCAACCTTGCTCACCACTACTTACATGCCATGGCACTACACTATTAGAGTAGCATTGACAGTCACGATATAACAACTTTGGTTACTTGACAGGAACAGTTCTCTGGAGGTGATTTTTTTTACACAATATATGTGGTACTTCAAATACTTCAGGGCTTCACTTTATCTCATGCTTTGGAACACTAAAAAAAATGTATATAGTAGTAAAATGAGTAGTTGTAGTATATCTTAGTAATGGGCAACAATAATAATAGTAATAATAATAATAATAATAATAATCATAATAATAATAATAATAATAATAATAATAATAATAATAATAATAACAACAACAACAACAACAACAACAAGAATAATAATAATATCCTGACATGCCTGTACATTTTACAAGCCTTTCTGTATAAAATGTAGTTCTGATAACAAACAAGCGGAACAATGGGTGTAATGGTGGTTGTGGGTGGAGTGAAGAATAGGTGTGGGTGGGATGGGCTTGGGGATGGACAGGCAGTACTGATCAGCACTGATCAGAGACAGGAACAGGGAAATGTGTGTACTTCTAGACACCTCAGACTCACTGGCCAGGCACACTCCCAAAACACTACTCTGGGCTCACTTGATACACATCCAAACATGAACATCTGAGGGACAAATGAGTCCATGTATGGCAATGGCAAATTCTACTTAATAAGCAAGTCTTGCATTCATCCTTATATGGGATATGGCAATTTTCTACCTGTAGATCTTTCTGAAGACCACATGATTATAGTAAGATAACAACAAGCTTCAGGCCCATAAATATTTTTTACCATTTTCAGTTGTTTCTAATCATTAAATTACATACCTCATGTCAGTTTCAACATCAACACATTTTAAATTCCTATATTCTCTTAATGGACTGGTGCTGTGATAGGTGAGGCAAGAAGTCTGAGGCCACAAAACTGAGGGTGACGTTGTGAAGTGAAAATTGGTATACCAGGGACCATGACAAGGGACAGAACACATTGAGGACTGACATAGAATACAGTAACTGTAGTGTGAGTGTTTACTTACAGCTTCATCATCATCATCATCATCATCATCATCATCATCATCATCATCATCATCATCCACATCACCATCATCATCCTGGGAACGCATGGAGGTGGGGGGAGAGGGACTTGGTGCATTAAGAGGGTCATCGAGGGTTAGTAATTATACGCTACACTCTTACTTGTAAGCCAATAAAGAAATGCGCACTAAAAATGTTTGTATGATGACAGCTGTATTATTAACTGTAAACTGGAAACCTAGTCACAATGATTTTTGATAAAGAAACATCAAGTCTGCCAATTGGCCTGTTGTAATGCAGGAATGGAGGACAAATCAGTCAAGAATAACTATATGCTGTGAAACAGGAATACCCCCTGTGCTACACAGATGAAACATATCAAATATTTGTAATTTTGTATTGAAAATTTAAAAATCTTGCCAAGCTAGGGAGAATGGGGTCAATATTCAGAACATTCATGAATTTAATCTGATATTTTCCCCTAAACTGACATCCAGTAGAGTTGCACATAAAAGGCAAGCAGGATATAACCACCAAATGTGACAAGAAGACTGTTCCTCTCACAAATGTAAGCTGTTAACTGAAGTAATCTAACAGTTGCGGCTGGCATTAATTATAAGGTATACAATTCAAAGAATACAAAGGACACACAACATTTCAGTAGTGTGCATATTCATGAGTTGTGAAGAACTCTGCTTGAACTGATCCCAGTACAAGTTGCCAGTAACTTACTAGTAAAGGGAAAAGCCTCTTCCACAATATATGACAACTAATATATATTAACAGATTCCTAAGAGCTGGTTTGAGGTGCTGCCATTTTCTACCTTGTACTTTTGAGGTCCTTCATGGAGCCATCCTTTGTGGGTTCTCTCCCTCACTAAAAAATTTTGGTTGTGACTTTAAAAAACATGTCTTAATTTTTAAGATTGAGCATCATCTCATTGAAAACAACAAGAACAGTCAAGTCTTCACAGCTCAGAAGACTGAATGAAAATAGATTTGCTGTTCATAATAATCATAAATTAAAGATATCTATATCTTGGCCACTAACAAAATTCTGGCATTAAGTGGAGTCCTCCAAGATCCCAGTTTGTTGGACTGTTATGAAAATGAACTGTGGATTCACACCTTACAGCACAACTTTGGTGTTACCACTCCATCACTGTCTGAGAGCCTGCCAGTCACCATGATGCCCTGTGCCATCCAGGAACATCCTCATGAGGTGGCTTTTCATAAACACACAAATATCAGCACATTACCTCCAGGTAAATGAATGACCCAAGTCTGGAACAATTCCAAACTCAAGAGCATGATAAGCAAGCATCCCACAAGAATATCAGTATACACCAATTTGTTCTTGGACAGGCTGAATGTATGGTGAAGGATTTCCTGACTAAGCACAACACCAGTGTAGCCTGGGCATGTGGTGCATGCCAGTGTGGGATGGGATGAACATAACCTGGGTGGTAAATAAAGCAATTGGGATGGCTCAGGCTATTAGGAAGTGCTGCCAGGCTAACAAAGTGGGCCAAGACCAATGCAACAATTACTTGACCTAAAGTAAAATACAATCCTAACTCCAAAATCAATTTAAATTTTTGTTTGTGAAATAGTACTTTATCACTATTTGTATTATTGCTTTATGTTTGAATTCAAAGTTGTTTTCTATAAAGCTTAGCCTCAAAATGGTATTGACATTGAAAGGCATGATTTGATTTGTAATGCCAACATGAGATAACAGCTTTGATGGGTACAGACTTCCTTTCATCAACACAACAAACCACACCCCAGGAGACCCAGGAGAGAGAGAGGGACAGTATCACAGGGACTCATCAGCTGACCTTCAATGTGTCACCATGGAGACCTTTCCAGTTCTAAAAACACTAGACTCCCACTCCACTTGTTCAGGTTCACTCACCTACAGCAAATCCACACTAGACAAATGAAAGGCGGGGGGAAAAAAGCATTGTCCGAAGACTGAATTCACAAAAAAAGAAGAAAAAAGAAAAAAAAAACACAACTTCTAAGTAATTTAAGAAAAGTAACATCACAATCAAGCACAGAAAAGCTGTTATTTTCCTGTAAAAAAAAAAAAAAAGACCCAGTAAGGGTTAGTTAGTAGAACTGACCGCCACACTCAGCTCAAGGTTAGAGTACACAAAGCTTTATCTACTGAAGCACATGCACTTGTGAGGGCAGGGACATGCAGGGCAGGGTCACAGTGGCAGGGATAAGGGAAACAACTTCCCACCTACAGACCACCTCACATGGCCCCTGGGGCTTTTGAGGACTGTGGCCTGGCCTGAGACAGCAGGCAGCAGTAGGGCATTGGGGTAGGGGACAGAGGCTGCAGGCTGGGGGGAGAGGGGGTCTGGCGTACCATGGTGAGTCTGGAGGCAGACTGAGATCGAGCCACCTGATGCCCAGGTGGACGGGGCAAGTGGGATGTGTGGGCAGATGGAGGCCTTTGAGGGTGAAGAGCGGCGGCAGGCACGTTGCTGTGGGTGCGGGAAGACCTCAGGATGCGGCCGGAGCCCCTAACCACTGGCCCCACGGTGAGGCCTGGCACGTAGTCACTCAGATCTGCCTCGGACAAGCTGGACTCTTCATCTTCATCGTCCTGATGGTGCAGGGGAGACTAGCAGGGGAAGGCAGGGTGCAAGAGCCCGACAGCAACACTTAGGACACGGCACTACAGGGGTACCACCTCTCCCTCATCCCATAAACCAGGTATTACAGTGTATAGACAACTACACCTCTAAGTGATTACTGCACTACACTACACCCTGATACAGGAGGGGTGAGTGACACACACACACACACACACACACACACACACACACACACACACACACACACACACACACACACACACACACTAAAACACAAACCCACTTGACACTTTACTCTTCCTTACACACATGCTTCCCTACCATTCAGACATGCACACACATGTACAACACTAGGATACCCTGACAAGTATGACCCAATCAGTAACACCCACCACCATCACCACCGGTGACACTCCGTGCAGGATGCCCAACTGCCTCTCCTTCATCCACCTACCCATCCACTTTTGCCCTCATGCTCACCACTAACACAATTAACTGTATATCCCTCACCCATGCCAGTTTAGCATATTCCTTGGCATATTCACCATCTCTGTTTTTTTGGGAGAGCAAAAAAAAAAAAAAAAAAAAACACCATACATGGAGAGAGAGAGAGAGAGAGAGAGAGAGAGAGAGAGAGAGAGAGAGAGAGAGAGAGAGAGAGAGAGAGAGAGAGAGAGAGAGAGAGAGAGAGAGAGAGAGAGAGAGAGAGAGAGAGAGAGAGAGAGAGAGAGAGAGAGAGAGAGAGAGATGAGAATAGAAGTCTGGGAGTGGTGGTGTGGGAAGGAGGGTTGGGGGGCGATGACAAAGTAACAGAGGCAGCCCAGTTCTACAAGAGGGAGGGGGAAAGGCAAACACGACTACCATGAGGCTTTCAATACTCCCACGTGCCTCCTCCCCCTCGAACTTGTGACAGGCATCCTTTCCTACTCACCCTTGTGACACTTCGCGGGTGTGAGGGAGGGGGGTGAGGGGATGACAAGGGAGATAATCAGGGTAAGGGTGGTTGATCAAAAAGGGCCCCCGCAACGAGGTCATGGGGCACCACGAATGGGGGAGAGGGAGGGCGAGGTTGGGGTAAGAAGATAGATGCTTATGGGGTGGGAAAAAAAGTCAGGAACAGTTCAAAGACCAGACAAATATAAATATATAGCGAAGGAAGTAAAGTAGTGAGAAAATTAGATGGGGGCAAGGAAAGAGGGAACTTGGAGAGTGACAGTGAATGGGGAGGGGATATGGAATGGGGAAAAAAGGACAGGCATATGTGAGAGGGAGGGGGAAGAGGCAGGCAAGAAGTAGGCGAGGGTCAAAGAGGGTAAGGGAGAAATTACGAGCTTGAACACTCACTCACCTATCCACCCACACTATATGTCCTGCAAAGGGGGTAGGCGGGAAGGGACATCTACTCGTACGTAGCACCTTGTTTCATCTTGAGTAAAATGGGGTCTTCAATCCTCTTTACACACACACACACACACACACACACACACACACACACACACACAAAAATCCTTCAAACACCACCTGAATCTAATCCTTTCACTATCCATCACACCAATCCAATTAACTTGCTCCTACTCTCCCTCCATGCCAATCCACGCCACTCCACGGGACTATACAAGGGTGTGCATGCGTGCGTGCGTTGCGTGCGCGTGTTTATCTGAGGTGCTGGAGAATACGTTCTGGGAAAAGGGAGGAGGGGTGAGGGTCTGTATTGGGAAGGTGAGGGGAGACCCAGCAGTGAGAGGTGGTAGTAGTGGTAGTGGAAGGAGGGGTCGGGGGTGGGGCAGTGACAGGTGGGCGTACCTATGCCTTTTCAAACATGCCTTGTAGTGGGAAGTGTGTGGCTTATACGGTGCAACGGTAGTGGAAGGTGGGGGTGAAGGGACAGACGGGGGAAGTAGGGAGGGAAGGGCGAATTGAGACTGGGCGGTGGGGATGGAAGAACAGGGGGAGGGGAGGGAGGAAGGGCAAAGGGGATGGGGGTAGGCTGACTCACCAGCTTGGGCGGGGGCATCACATTCTGGTCCTGAGGCGCGAGGTCAGGGTTGAGGGCGAAGACTGCGTCGAAGTCAATCTGGAAAGAGCGAGTGACCTTTACCACCACTGTCCACTCCACTGAGTCGCTGAACCCAAGCCCGGGTCAGGTCAGGTCAGGTCACGGGGTGAATAATGTCGCGTCACGTGTACGAGTAAAGTTCAACAGCTCAACCGTCGATGTTTGCTTCTCGCTAGTTGTAAAGTGGCTTTCCTCGCCTGACAATCTACCGTATGCTATGCCAATAATAGTTATTCGCACCAATATCCCTTTGATTGCTAATGATACAATGCAGCTTGTCACTTAATTTGAACAACCCTGCATCACGTCCCTGAGGTAAAACAAAAATAGACATTAAAAGGTATGAACTATTCCATCACTCCTCTAAGCTGGCAGTGGTTTGAAATCATACTCTAAAACTTCCACCACAACAACTAAAGTGACTTTGAAGCAATGGCAGTCTACTTACGTCTCTCTCTCTCTCTCTCTCTCTCTCTCTCTCTCTCTCTCTCTCTCTCTCTCTCTCTCTCTCTCTCTCTCTCTCTCTCTCTCAGGATCAAAACACTTATATATACACCGGTTATCAGTTCCTTATTACATCCTCCTACCTTCTCCCTTCTACAAATCCTCTTCACAGCCTAAATAGCCCTCGCATCTCCCATCTACGTATCTAAACTAGTTTCCTTCCCAGCAACCCTAGCCTCCTCTCCTGTCCCTCCCCGCTCTTCCTCCAATACTCAATAACCATACCACTCCGCTCTCTTTTCGCCTTCCCTCTCATTTCCTGTCCCAATCCTCTTTCGCCCTCCTCTCCTTCATCTCCCTTCTTCACGCATCCTTTCTTTCTGTTATCTTTCGCCCCCCCACCGGCTCCCAAGTCTTCGTCAGCTTGTCCATGGTGGTCACGGGGTACTGTGATTGCTTATCTTATGTACTTCACTTTTGTAGAGCTAGTAAATATCGATAAATTGCATCTTTCCGCCCTGACTGATTCCCCCCTCCCCTCTCTAAGGTTTTAAGTCTTCACCGATCCTCCTCTGTACGCCACCGTGCGTTTCATTTAGTCTGAAATTATTGGTCTATCCCCGTCACGATTCCTGCATCCAATGACCCTCTCTCTCTCTCTCTCTCTCTCTCTCTCTCTCTCTCTCTCTCTCTCTCTCTCTCTCTCTCTCTCTCTCTCATTTTTTTTTCCGTACACCCTTTTTTTCTTTTACATCTCTTTCACTTCTACTGTTCTTGCAAATTTTCAGTCACCCCTATTCTTGTATTCTTTCTCTTCCTCTCAATATACCGACCACTCCAGCACTTCCTCCGTCACTCTCTCTTCCTTCATTGATCTATAAATCTCTGCTTCAGCCTCTTTCGTAATGATCCTCTCACCGCCTCTTCTAACGTCTCTCCCATCCAAAGCACAAAGCCCGACACTCCCTCTTCTTAATGCTGTAATGTCACCCCTCTAGTACCACCTCTCCCTCCTCCTCTTGCCAACACTCCCTCTTGGCTCTCCCTTACGATCTCCGGTTCCTTAATGACTGCTGCCTCCCAACATTACCTTTACTTTATTCACTTCCTTTCCCTATTGATCGCAGGTCCCTTCATAGCCTCTTACGATACCAAACTTATTATTCTTTCTCCGCTTTCTAAAACCTCTTTTCACGTGCTTTTCGTCTCTTCTCCTTTCGTTCATAGCGACTACTACTACTACTACTATTATTATTATCATCATCTAAATAGACCATATCCTTCCCTTTCTCTTCGTTATTAACTACTATTCCTCTAACCTCAACACTCACAAATTCCTACCTTACACTAATTTCCCTTGCCTACTTGCCTTCTCTTTCAACAAGCAGTCTAAACCTCCCCTGTCTTCTTACACCTCTTAGAAAACCCTATCCATTCTCTTCCCTTATCCCACACACACTACTTACCTCCTTTCCTTTAGTTTCTCCCTTCTCAAACCATTCGACAGTTACGCTGCGGGCTCCGGGATTGACGGCAGATACTGTGGCGGAGTGGACACGACCTGCGGGGGACAGACACACGCGTCAATACATCAACACCTGTAGCCTATCGCGAGTTGTTTACATTTCTACATACGGTGCACGTGGATCGGGGAGTGTACTGTAGGGAGAGGGTGTTGGGGCAGGGTGTGTAAATAAATAAAGACGGGGGAGTGAAGGAAGGGAGAAAGACGGGGGAGTGAAGGAAAAGGAAGATGGAAAGAGAAGAAGGGAAGAGAAAGGAGGGCTAAGCAAGGCAAGACAAGGCGCGCGCGAAGGGTGGAGACGTGGGGAAGGAAAAGGAAGGTGGAAAGAGAAGGGAAGGGAAAGGAGGGCTAAGCAAGGCAAGACAAGGCGCGCGCGAAGGGTGGAGAGAGAGAGAGAGAGAGAGAGAGAGAGAGAGAGAGAGAGAGAGAGAGAGAGAGAGAGAGAGAGAGAGAGAGAGAGAGAGAGAGAGAGAATTACACTGCAATCAGTAAATAAATATAAAATTAACAAGGATATGATATTATATATATATATATATATATATATATATATATATATATATATATATATATATATATATATATATATATATATATCTCTCTCTCTCTCTCTCTCTCTCTCTCTCTCTACACACGCACACACACAGCAAAAACTGAAGACGATGAGTCTAGAGAGGGGAAATTTAATTACAACGCTTGGAGATGCAGGAAATGGCACACCCAAGAGTTGATGGGAAGACAAGGGGCAGGCGAGGACTGAATATCTCATGCAATGTAACACTTTTCTGGAGAGCTGAGATGGAATGGACGTGGTGGTGGTGGTGGCAGCGGCGCATAGAATTAAATTGCATCAAGTACGTAGATACTGAAACACACACACACACACACACACACACACACACACACACACACACACACACACACCTAACTTCAAAGCCAAACTGGGTTTAAGGAGAGAGAGAGAGAGAGAGAGAGAGAGAGAGAGAGAGAGAGAGAGAGAGAGAGAGAGAGAGAGAGAGAGAGAGAGAGAGAGAGAGAGAGAGAGAGAGAGAGAGAGAGAGAGAGAGAGAGAGAGAGAGGTCACAGTCTGACCTTATCCCACGCAAGGAAGGTGTCCGTGATTGTTTCAGTAATTTACACACCCATGAATGACTACACAGGG
Organism: Scylla paramamosain; assembly: GCF_035594125.1. Lineage (NCBI taxonomy): Eukaryota > Metazoa > Arthropoda > Malacostraca > Decapoda > Portunidae > Scylla > Scylla paramamosain. The sequence continues at coordinate 20,993,184 of NC_087161.1, forward strand.
TGAGTGAAAAGAAGAGTACACTATCAGGTAAGCAACACCTGGACAACAGCAGTACACCTACATGAACCTACACTTATTCCTCTATTTCATCTTGTTAGGGTCTAGCAAGGTTATGCACTAACCTACACCCCAGCCTGACCTTACGTACACTTTAAGTTACACATGCCTCGCCCCCACCAACACCCACTCAAACACCTACCTAGGCCTGCTACGCCACCACCCTCACTACCACCTACTCAACACTGACAACTCAGATATTTGTTTCCACTTGCATAATCACCACTAGGACGTAAAAAAAGTGTGTGTGTGTGTGTGTGTGTGTGTGTGTGTGTGTGTGTGTGTGTGTGTGTGTGTGTGTGTGTGTGTGTGTGTGTGTGTGTGTGGTGATTGTGTGGGAAGAAAGCTGGAGGAAAACTGTGGATGTTGTTGCAGTCTGTCAGTATTGAACGTGCATGAACGCGCCATAGTCCACTCCTCTTTACCTTGCAGTCGCAGTCTGAGCTACTTGTATAACTTCGTCACTGATTGGTCCGTGGCTCAGTCAGCCTGTCTCTGCTCAACGCAAATGCTAGCCTCTTCACACTACAAGTTTTAGTTATCTTCGCTGGATCTTCCTTATTCTATGTAGTACTTGCTTTCTTGACCATTGAGAATAAGAATGATAGCAAATTACGGAGTGCTAAAAGTGAAGATTTACAAAGAATAATCGACAAATTGTGAGTTAAAGTGGCGGGTATAGAAATTTTTATATCATTTGTTCTCACCGACAAGGACGCTGTCTTAGCGATCGTTGGGTGAGAAAGTGAGGATAACTGTTCTATACTGCTCTTCGCATGGAACTGTCACGATGCTGTAAACAAAAAACAGTGCCGTGATCGAAAGCTCTCTTCTGAAGGTGGTGATGTTTAGATTTTATTTTCTATTACACAGACAGGAAGAATAGTGAGCGACTTTCTATCCAAGACTGTGGGGCAAGACAACAGCGGCGTGGCATCGTGAAGACAAACGTGTCTCACCCGCTCTTCTCTTTCGCCATCTTACACTAAAAAAGCTGCTTGCCATCCCCTCTTTCCGCCCTGTCTATGTAAAATATGTTCCACACTATCATCATCATCAGGAGTCTTTTAACCCCCGCGTAACACCTTCATTAACAGCATCATGACAATGACACGAATAGAACTCAATGAGGTGTACACATTTCCAACACGTGAGAAACTCGCATTATTTCCATCATTCTTTGTCAACTTCAACTTTGTTTCAACCCATTCGTAATTTACTATGATTCTCCAAGTATTGCATAAAATAATGGAGATCCAGCAAAGACAAAACCTATAGTGTTGAGAGACCAGCGTCTGCAGCCCCGGACCAACAAATGACGAGGTTACAAAAGCCACTGTCCAATCAGCGAAAGTGATACAAAACTAGCCTGGGCTCTAGTTAAAAGCTAAGAACACACACACACACACACACACACACACACACACACACACACACACACACACACACACACACACACAGGGGCAACATCAATCTATACACCAAGCTGTTTTCTTCAGGAGGGCAATGAAAGGTCACGTAATAAAAATTCCATTGGTGTGCAAGGAGCAAGGTTGTGAAAGAGAGAGAGAGAGAGAGAGAGAGAGAGAGAGAGAGAGAGAGAGAGAGAGAGAGAGAGAGAGAGAGAGAGAGAGAGAGAGAGAGAGAGAGAGAGAGAGAGAGAGAGAGAGAGAGAGACGTAACAGCACCTATTAGACGTGCACATCAATCAGTGTGGACAACAAGGTGAACAAACAATACGTGACACTTGTTATGTGCAGCAAGCCTGACGACACACCGGCGGGGCGCGAGTCACTGCCACGCCCTGGTATGATGAAGGGAACAGGGTGGACAGGCGACCAGTTTAAAATATGTAAATTTTACTGATAACACTGAACCAGAGAGAGAGAGAGAGAGAGAGAGAGAGAGAGAGAGAGAGAGAGAGAGAGAGAGAGAGAGAGAGAGAGAGAGAGAGAGAGAGAGAGAGAGAGAGAGAGAGAGAGAGAGAGAGAGAGAGAGAGAGAGAGAGGCCATTCCCATCCATTTCCTCCTCCACGTGGGACAAGGTTGGCATGCTAATTTGGTAATGCCTCCTGCCCCATCACAAAGCTCACCCTCCACCCCCGCACACCTTCACTGCCATATGTGGCCGACCTGACCCCAGCCTCCCCCTCCTTCCCCCACCATGCAGTGCTGTCACCACCACGACAGACCGACTTTTCCCCGCATTTTTCCTCTCCATAGCTATAACATTAATGGAGTTATCACTTACTACACCACCGCCCGGTATCATCACTAATCTTATGTCTCAACTCCCTTCCTTCGAGTCCTTGTATCTGTCTAGGTCTTCCGCCGCCACCACGCAGTATCCCCCTCAACACAGCTCACTACCACAGTAATTGTGCAATGCCCTCACGCCATCACCACCGCCAATACACGTCTCTTCACTCCTCAATTCCTCACCACCACCATCATTGCTATTGTTATATTTTGGTCTTCATTTCTATTTTCACCACCATGTCACACACACTCACACACACACACACACACACACACACACACACACACACACAACGAACTTTGCAACCCAATAAATTCAGGTAAATAAATATAAATAAGCAAATGCAAGCACGCATGCACACCACACCACACACAAAGACACAGACACACTCCAACACCACTATCACCATCACTCCCTTCACCACCACTACTACTAGTACTGCATTACTACCTTCACTCATTACTACAACACTACTAACTTCACTTTGCCACTTCCAGCGCTACAACTCTTCTCCCTCTAACTCCCGCTTTGTTCTCCTGACCTACATTACCTGTCCCGCCCATCTTCCCCCCCACAGGATAATAACTCCCTCACCCCCTCACCTACTGACCTCCCCGTGACAGGTAAACAAAAGCCTCGCCGCAAAACTGGAGTCCAGGAATTGCAACACGAACAGCCTCGACTGGCAATAATTAAATGCACAACGACCCAACAAAACATTTCTAATTGTGAAACCGAGTGACGGTGATATGGTGCTGGTTAGTGTTGCTTCTGCTGCTGCTGTTGTTGCTGTTGTTGTTGTTGTTACAGTTGATGGAAATTTAAGCTGTGGTAGAAAGGTGGTGGTTCTTGGTGTTCGTGTTGTTATTTTCGTTGTTAGTGGTGGTAGTGGCGGGATTATTATCATTATTATTATCATGGTGATAATAATAGCGGCAGTAGCAGCACCAGCGTCATAATAATAATAATAATAATAATAATAATAATAATAATAATAATAATAATAATAATAATAATAATAATAATAATAAATAAATAAATAAATAATAATATAATAAAACAGCAACTTAAAAAAAAAGAAAAAAAAAGAAAAAGAAAAAAGCAATACGAATACCACAACCACCACCGTAAACACCAACAAAACAAAACGGAAAAGGAAACAGAAGGGAAACACAAGCAATGAGTGAGTGAGCAAGCAAGCAAGCAACCAAGCAAGCGAACCAGCAAGTCAGCAAGCAAGATGAGAAGACTTCCCCCATGCCCTTTCCTCCTTCCCTGCCCTTCCCCCGAGCACACAACGCGAGCCATCCGATGATATCGCAAACTACCTGGGCAAGGGACAATACCTTTAATTAAGACGGTGCCACCACGGCCGAGACTGGAAGGCGGAGAGAGGGAGAGACGCCGATAAGGGAGGGAGAAAAGGGAATGGGAGGAAAGGATGCGATGGACTGGGTGAGGGAGCTGGGAAAGAGAAGATAAGGAGGAGGAGGAGGAGGAGGAGGAGGAGGAGGAGTAGTAGTTAAATGTCAGGTTAAGGATATCCGAAAATAACCTTCATTGATTTTTTGCTGAGAGAGAGAGAGAGAGAGAGAGAGAGAGAGAGAGAGAGAGAGAGAGAGAGAGAGAGAGAGAGAGAGAGAGAGAGAGAGAGAGAGAGAGAGAGAGAGAGAGAGAGAGAGAGAGAGAGAGAGAGAGAGAGAGAGAGAGAGAGAGAGAGAGAGAGAGAGAGAGAGAGATTCACTTTCAAATCTGATCTGACATAAAACAAGTTTTTTTTCCCATTCAGGATTCAAAATCGAGCAGTTTCCTCAAGTATGTGCGCGATTAACGAACGAACGAACGAACGCTCGCTCGCGCGCGCGAGCACACGCACGCACACAATAATGGTATTAGTCAGTTTTCGTAAGTCTCTCTGCCTCTGCTTCACACTAATTGTATACATATCTATTTTTCTCAGTTTTCCGCATTTGCTTTATTTTGCTACGTGACACACACACACACACACACACACACACACACACACACACACACACACACACACGGACCCGCGTGGCAGAAGGGCCAAGTCTCGCCCAATACCCTCCTCTCCTCCGTTATTGGCTTGTTCGTCTTCCTCTGTTTTATATCCTGCTTATCTTTCCGCTGCCTCATCCTTGTCAGCCCCACACACTTCCATATCATCCCCCCTCTCTCTCTCTCTCTCTCTCTCTCTCTCTCTCTCTCTCTCTCTCTCTCTCTCTCTCTCTCTCTCTCTCTCTCCCCGCTTGATACATAACCATTACTATTTTTAATGTTAATTATTCTGTTATTTCAATTGTATCGTTTTTTTTCTTTCTCTGTTATTTTATAATTTTCATCATCACCATCATCATCATCATTAATACCACCACCACTCAGCAGCTCCCTTCCTCACCACAACCACAACAATCACCCCCCTCTCCATCACGGTCAGCTGGCCAAGAAGACACCACACCTTACCGTGCAGCTGCTGGCCCCTCACTGCCTTCACCAATACCACCAAAACACGAGGCAGTTTGCACATCCCAAGCTGACCCCAAAAAGGATCCTTCAACCCCCGCCCTTCATCCTCCAGTCTTTTAAACCACACCACCACCACCACCACCACCACCACTCACTGTGCTTACAAGGCCCTTAAATTAACCAAGCCACGCCTTCACCTACTTGTACAGTACCTATCACACTACACCACGCCTAGTAATACCCATTCCTCCATCCCTTTCTTTTTAATTCTCTCCAACATCACACAGCCCACACCCTCTCCCGTAGACTACAGTAATTAAAGCCACCTACACATTTTAGTCTTACCTCATACTTTTTTTTCCCCTTCCAGCCTTACCTAACCTATATTTTTCTTCGTGATGGAGTAATGCTGTTATATTCTCTCTCTCTCTCTCTCTCTCTCTCTCTCTCTCTCTCTCTCTCTCTCTCTCTCTCTCTCTGTGTGTGTGTGTGTGTGTGTGTGTGTGTGTGTGTGTGTGTGTGTGTGTGTGTGTGTGTG
>NC_087161.1:21008522-21016022 GCF_035594125.1 Scylla paramamosain
GAGAGAGAGAGAGAGAGAGAGAGAGAGAGAAAGCCAGGGACAAAGCGTGTAGGAAGACCCACTCACTACCCATTCCCTCCCTTCCCCCGTCCCATCCCTGCCTCTCTCCGTCTCATTCTCTCTCCCTTTCATCTCCCAAGTTTCCCTCCTCCCACACACAAACACACGCCTTCACGCCCACGCGCCGCCCACGCCAGGAGCAGTGCAGTATCCTCGCGCGCCTGGTAGACAACACCCACACCAAGGTTAGCTCAACGGTACATTGACGCTACACCTACGAGATGCTACACCAAGGGTACACACACACACACACACACACACACACACACACACACACACACACAGGTAAAAGGGGAGCAAACGAGTCGCTAGAGGAAGGTAGTAATGAGGTGACAGGTAAGCCGGGCAGTCAAGGTAAGCTAATAAACTAAAGGCTCACCATCACAATCAATACCAGGACACTTATGGTAAAGGAGGAAGTTATCAAAGGAATATATCATGGAAAAAAAGAAAAAATGCTGTGAGTCACTGCCATGGAGAGAGAGAGAGAGAGAGAGAGAGAGAGAGAGAGAGAGAGAGAGAGAGAGAGAGAGAGAGAGAGAGAGAGAGAGAGAGAGAGAGAGAGAGAGAGAGAGAGAGAGAATGTCAGCCAGCTATACAACACATGAAAGACGATCATATGAAACAACAACAAACAAACAACTTGGTGACGTCAATTTAAATCCAAAACAAACCGATTCTGCTTCCTCCCACTTTTTTTTTTTTTTTTTTTTAACTGGCCAGCATAAAATCCGGGCGACCCTTTCATTCACCAGCAGCACAAAACATTCCTATCATCCAACCACTACCAAGGTCAACAGAAGAATGATCTAGGCTGTACGGGAAACCTTGAATGCCTTGCTCCTGTGTAGAATATTGTAGCACTGATGAAAATGCACGTTGGGTGATTGCTGTACAGTACTTCGTGCGTGGAAAGTTTACTCGATCATTACATCCTCTGACTCTCCATTTACGGGAGCTACAAAACGATGTAAAAGACATTAGGCCATACTTCTTGGCTATAGGAGGAAGGGGGGAGTGAAGAAATAAAAACAAATATAGATATTTCTAGACAAAGGGAAGTGAAAAAAGATAAATTATGGGAAAAGGGTTACAGCTAAGCTAGATATGTATCAAGAACACGTGAAAAACAAAATAAAAATCAAACACTTCCAAACTATAAGAAAATGTAAACACTTATGAAAAAAATAAATAAATAAAAAATAAAAATAATAATCTTTCACAGCTATCAACATTTTTCCTTCATCAATGTGAACAACACAAGCGAGGCCACTCTTATGAGTCAGAAATGACACACTGATAAGGAGATGGAAAAATGAGGTGTGTGGATGGTGGGCCGGCCTGGGCACACCGCAGCCAACACAGGATTAGAAGTTGCGAGAAGCCTTTGTCCTGCTGTGAAATTATTCATACATACACAGAGATGATGATTCTACGTTCCCGCCATTCCGGGTGTGTGTGTGTGTGTGTGTGTGTGTGTGTGTGTGTGTGTGTGTGTGTGTGTGTGTGTGTGTGTGTGTGTGTGTGTGTGTGGTGTCAACAATTACGGCACTATTTCACCCTTATATTGAGGCGCCGTTGTCACCATCACCATTATGGGAGAGCGGGAAGAGGTGATGGGCCACAGGGAGGGAGTGGTAATTGACGAGCATGGGAAGGGTAATTACGTGGGGAAAACAACATCGAATAACCATAAATATCAGTAACATGATGAGAATGAATCCACGGAATATACAATTACCAAGCAGCCTGCACGTGCACTACAACCTCGTATGTAACAAGAGATGAAACATAAATAATGTCAAACAAAACACAAAACACACAGGAGTCGATAAGAGAGACAAGATTACCTTATAACAATCCCGGTGTGTGTGTGTGTGTGTGTGTGTGTGTGTGTGTGTGTGTGTGTGTGTGTGTGTGTCAGAAGCCTATCTAATGACTCACCTGTATGATGTTTACACACACACACACACACACACACACACACACACACACATATTGATAAACAGATAGCCATCCTCTCAATGTCTGCCTCCCGTTTACGCGTCTGTCCATCCATCTGTCTGTCTGTCTGTCTGTCTGTCTGTTTCATTCGTTTTGTCTGTTTTCTGTTTCCTTTGTCTTTCTTCGCCTGGATTTCTCTTCCCTTTTTTTTTTGCCTTTCTTTGTTTGCTTTGTCTTTTCTTTCTCTTCCTTTGCCTTTCTTTATCTTATTTTGCCTTTCTATGTCTTTCTTTGTCTTATGCATTTCTTTGTTTTCCTTTGTCTTTCCTTGCATTATTGTCTTAATTTGCTTTCTTTGTCTAATGCCTGTGTTTGCCTCCTTTGTCTGTGTCTTTTTCCTTGCCTTTCTTTGTCTTATGCCTGTATTTCTTTGTTTATATGGTTGCATTGCTCTCTCTCTCTCTCTCTCTCTCTCTCTCTCTCTCTCTCTCTCTCTCTCTCTCTCTCTCTCTCTGGGTAGAGAGACAGATAACACAGCGCACTCCTTTTTCTCTCCTCAAAGGCCTTATATGGGATAACGCGCTCATTCCCTGGCTTAATGTGGCTTTCCGTGTGACTAACCAACACCTAATTCCGCATCACATTCTCTCTCTCTCTCTCTCTCTCTCTCTCTCTCTCTCTCTCTCTCTCTCTCTCTCTCTCTCTCGCAGTTTTTAATGATGCTCAGTTTATTAACCAGATAAAAGAATAAAAATAAACAGATAAATACCCGTGAATAGTAGAAGGCTGGACGGATAGACAAGTATAGGAACAAATATAGATAGATAGATAGGTACAGGCGTGTGAAGGTTACGTAGGTATATATATATATATATATATATATATATATATATATATATATATATATATATATATATATATGTGTGTACGGCCAGAAGAGAGAGAGAGAGAGAGAGAGAGAGAGAGAGAGAGAGAGAGAGAGAGAGAGAGAGAGAGAGAGAGAGAGAGAGAGAGAGAGAGAGAGAGAGAGAGAGAGAGAGAGAGAGAGAGAGAGAGAGAGAGAGAATTTTATCAAGCTCTCAGTGTCCTAATTTTATTTCCTTATTTTATTTGCGAATCTCATCACACACACACACACACACACACACACACACACACACACACACACACACACACACACACACAGCACCCAGCAACACCACCACCACCACTATACCCTCCCCCCGAACCTCCACCACCATGATGTTGCCAACCACCCCTCCCCCTACCCCTTTACTCCCCCAACCCACACCCCTATCCCCACTTACTTCCCCCACCACACCCAGCTACCTCTCCTTTAACCCACCCTCCCCTCCCTTTCAGCTGTAACCCTTGTCTTACCCACCATCCCATCACCTCTTCCCTCCTTGCCTTCCTCTTCCACCATACACAAAAGGCTCTTCCTCAACAAACCACCTCTTGCAAATCAATTCTCTTCCCTTCCTCTCCTTTCCTTGCCTCGTTCCTCCTCTTCTTCCTTCTCCTCATTCTCCCCACCTCCTCCTCCTCCTCCTCACCTCCATTAAGCTAAATCAGACAAACAGACGAGGACAGACAGACCCCAAGACCAAAGGGAAACAGTCTCTCTCTCTCTCTCTCTCTCTCTCTCTCTCTCTCTCTCTCTCACTCTAAAAGATTAGTGACTGCAAAGGGAGACACGCTTCACTTCCCGGCAGGAGAACGAGGCGCAGGAGGAAGAGGAGATCTAAAGAGGAGACGTAGTGTGAGAGCGGAGAGGAGGATGAGGAAGTGTGAATGAATGGAAGATGCAAAGATAGAATGGGAACGAGGAAAACGAGGAGGAGGAGGAGGAGGAGGAGGAGGAGGAGGAGGAGGAGGAGGACATGTGGCAGCAAAGGTTGTCCAATACCAGATGCCAGTTCAAGGTGGAGCAGGTGGACAAGAAACGGAAAAGAGGAGAGGGGAAGAGGAAAGGAGAAATGTAGGAAGAGGATGGAGGAAGCATGAGAAAATTAAATAACGAGAGAGAGAGAGAGAGAGAGAGAGAGAGAGAGAGAGAGAGAGAGAGAGAGAGAGAGAGAGAGAGAGAGAGAGAGAGAGAGAGAGAGGGGGGGGAATAACAATGCAAGGTATGGGAAAGGGAAACAGACAGTGGGAACGTGAGAGGAAAGAATGGAGGAAACGGAGGAGGGAAAAAGCTGGAAGGAAACGAGGGAAAAAACCAGGTGTACAAGATCCATATGAGAGAGAGAGAGAGAGAGAGAGAGAGAGAGAGAGAGAGAGAGAGAGAGAGAGAGAGAGAGAGAGAGAGAGAGAGAGAGAGAGAGAGAGAGAGAGAGAGAGAGAATTACATTAACACTTGAAAGCTTTCTCTGTCACACACTCTCTCGCAAAAGCACGGGACAAACAAGCAAAACAATAGCACTGTCAGGCGCAGCTTTTCTGTGTCCCCGCCCACCATTCCTCCCTCGCGGCACATCACCTCCTCCTCCTCCTCCTCCTCCTCCTCCTCCTCCTCCTCCTCCACCAAGCTTATACCCGTATTCAGTAATGCTTTGGTCTCCCCGCGACTATTTTCCAAGGCAACACAGATGATTAGCCGTGTTCTCAAGAATGTTTTTCCTGTTGATAATGTAAGAAATCTTGAAGAAGTCACTAGAAACATAGAAAGAGGACACCCTTAAAAACATGTGTAACTTCAACTATACAGAACCTTTTGAATAATTGTAGTGAAGTGTTTCGGAATTAGAGACGAAGGCAATCAATGGAGAGGAACAAAATAAAGAAAATAATTCACACACACACACACACACACACACACACACACAATAAGACAAAGCCACATATTTTTCCCCCTACTGTGTGGTTGTTAGCTAGTTGTGTGAACGAGTGAATGAGCGAGACTTGTGTGAGGCATGAATACGTGTATGAGTGAACGAGCTAGGCTTCAGTCATAAGTGTTAAGTTGAAGTGCGCGGCCTGGCGCCGAGAGATCACCTACCTCCAGCCTTCTGTTCACACCTTCTGTGAATAAACACCTGCACTGTTACCTGCGTTTCCTGTGCCCCTGCTGGTCAAGAGTCGAACATGGCGCAGTGAGTAGGATCAGGACAAGGCTGCAGTGGGTACGGCGCAGAATGGAGAAGCAGTTGGAGGCGCTGGCTGCCCTGCTAGCGCGACAGTCGGAGCAGAGTCAGGCTCTGCTAGCGCGACAGTCGGAGCAGAGTCAGGCTCGCGAGGAGCGTTTAACCCAGCTGCTGGAGAGAGTGGGGACACAAGCTCCCAGTCGCACCACGGCGAGCAATGAAGGCGAAACCACAGCCCGCAGCACGTCTACCCAGGGCGCGAGGTTCCCGACGTCCGCCACCATCATTCCTCACTTAACGGCGTCAGCATCTTTACGTGAGTTCGACACGTGGCGCCATAAGTTTGAAGGATACGTAACCCTCGCCAGGATAGACTGTCTCTCCCTGGCTGAGCAGAGGGCGGCACTCGCTGCTGTCCTAGACGACGAGTGGACCCGTACACTTCGCTACGGGATAAGCTTACCGAGAGACGCGGAGTTAAGAACCATCCTCGATGCAATGTGTGAGTACCTGCGAAGCCAGCGCAACATCATCATGGATAGAAGAGACTTCTACTCCCGCGTGCAAGAAACGCAAGAAGGTTTTGACGACTTTTTATGTGCTGTTAAGGAAATCGCCAATTTCTGTGACTTTTGCGACCAGTGCATAAACCATCAGCTGCGTGACAGAATTGTCGTTGGGACACGAGACGAAGTGGCTCTGAAACGCATGCTGGAAAACAAGAAACTCACCCTTGAAAACGCCATAGATATTTGCAGAGCATCAGAGAGCGCTAACCAGTGTAGTGCAGTACTAAGGGGGCGGCTCTCACTCTTCGAGCCATGGTGTGAACGCTGTCTCGAACTACAGGAAGGGCAGTTTCGGGGGCTCAAGCCCCACGGGCTGTTATCGTTGTGGCAAAGATTGTCGCAGTGACAAAAAGGGGATGCCAGGCAATAGATAAAGTGTGTCGTAACTGCGGGAAAAGAGGGCATTTTGCGAGTGTATGTCAGCAGACAGTGAGGAAACGACGAGGAGCTTCGAGGAGTTCCTCAACTGTCTCTCCTCATCGCGGTGCAGGCCCGAGGCGGGGAGCCAGTGCCAGTGTATACCAGCTCTTATCAGGCGTATACACAAAGACGGTGACGGCACGACCTGCGCCCCAGGTGCTCATTACCGCCACACATCCCGCTGGAAGAGACAAGATTACGTGGACTCCTGACTCTGGGGCCGAAACGACCGTTATTGGCCTCGACACGGCAACACTCCTTGGAATCCCGCCCTCCAGCTTGGCGCCCGCTGATGGTGATGGACTTTATGCTGCCGGTAATCACCCCCTCACCTGTGTAGGAACTTTCTCGTCGCACTTGCAACTGGGCGACAGGGAAGCTGAGACTGTTGTGAGCGTGGTGAAGGAGGTGAAGGGGGCGCTGCTTAGCTGGTACGATTCCATCGCTCTCGGAATCCTCCCCGAAGATTTTCCGGCTCAAATCCGACCGCTACGCAGGGAAGAACAGCACACCGGCAACAGCTCCATCAAGTACCCGACCGCCTCGCAGCCACCTCTATCTACGCCCACAGAAGTGATCAGCTGGCCTCATTCCTACGACCCAACGCCACAGCAGCGTGCGGGGCACGCTGCTGCTGTGATCAAGGCCTTTCCCAGCGTCTTCGAAGCAAAGGAAGGTTTACGTGCAATGGCTGGTGGATCGACACACTGTGTGCCCGACGCCCTCTCACGTGCTCCAGTACAGGACCCAGTGGAGGAAGAGGATGCTGCTACTTCTGGTGACCTCGACCCTCTCCACTCAGCGGTCATCTCAGCGTTATCTGCCACCAATGAGGACGGCGTCCGCTTAGCACCACTCCAGGATCAGACTGTGGAAATGGTACGTGCCGCAGCAGCAAGAGACGGGGAGTACTGCTTGCTCAAGAACGTCATCATCGAGGGCTTCCCTGATCATTGCCACGACCTCGATCACCGCTTGCGTACGTACTGGCCGGTGCGCAGTCTGCTGGCCGTAGACGACGACCTGGTGGTTTACGGGCCGAGGCTTCTTATTCCTCACAGCCTCCGCCGAGAAACACTAGAGCGACTCCATGACAGTCATCAGGGGATGGAGCGCACCAAGCGACGGGCCCGACAAACGGTGTACTGGCCTGGTATGGACAGAGACGTTGAGAACGTCGTTTCTGGATGCTCACTATGCCGTCCACTCCTACCAAGCCAAGCCAACGAACCTCTCTGGCAGGACACGGACACACCCAGCAGGGTGTTTGAGTCAGTTTCTGCAGACTACTTCCACGCAGCAGGCCGTACATACCTCGTGTATGTAGATCGCTTGTCTGGGTGGCCTCACGTGTCTGCATGCTCACGTCCAGCATCGGCTGATCAGCTCGTTCGTGTCCTTCGGGGTGTGTTCGCCGACAC
>NC_087161.1:21026022-21048522 GCF_035594125.1 Scylla paramamosain
AAATAAAGGCAGAAGTCACAGCACGTAATTATCACCACTCATCTGATACTACATGCGTGTATGTGTTGCTATCAGTAGTAGTTGGTGCACGGTGGCTGAGCGTGGGGTAGCGATACTATGACTAATGGCGGCAGCTGCAGAGACGGTTAGGGATCATGACAATGGCAATACCACGTTTAAACAGGTATTCAGTAACGCATCTTGCCGAGATCTTTACAGAATGAAATGCGTACCGTGTGTTAGCGCGTTGAAACCTTCCTCATAGAAGACATGCGGGGCGGTGCCAAAGGTGTGACCATGCCCTTCTTGGCACAGTTAAGAAGCACACCGCTGATACACACACACACACACACACACACACACACAACGCCGTCTTTCATTATAATAAAGAACACTCAATAGTTAATGATCCACAGTATGTCTTCATAGTGACGCTTCCTTTATATTGACACTTCTCTTTCGTCACCGTGAAACACTCCCATCTCCATTCGTACATTACATTTATTATTCATCCACACATTTTAATTTTAATACAGAATAAAACACCGTCTTTATCGTAGTAAACAAACATTTGCGAATCCACTCCCACACTGAAACACACGTATATTTAAACGCACATCTCTATTCGTACACACACACACACACACACACACACACACACACACACACACACACACACACACACACACACACACTCGCATATCCCTTAATTCATGCACCGGAACATAATAAATAATCCTAGTGACGTTTAAAATCCAGAAAATCAACGCTTACCTTCATCCCTAAATCCCTAATACGGTGGTAAATCTTACAGCCTCGCGCCGGGAAGTCTCGCTGGATTCACACACTTCTGCCCCCCCCCCCACCACCACCACCAGCTGCAGCATCAACGTCTCCCCCTCCCTTCTTCCGCCATCCTCATCCATCGCCAGGAACTCGTCATGCCCCAGCCCCGCCTCAGCTCCTGCCCCTGCCCCGTGTACGCAACTCATTCCTATCTCCTGCCTGTGCCAAAATTCCATTCAAGACCGTCCTGTGATCTTGTGGCCGTGAATGTTACCTCCACCTCCACCTCCACCCAGCTTCTCACACCACTCGCTCACCATTTTTTGCGTCTAGTCCACTTCTACTCCCTCCACCCACCTAAGCAACCACTACGTACCTCACCACCACTTATCCACCTTTCAACCATCCACCTATCTACTCAAATCACTTCATCCACCCAGTCCTCTCCGCGCAGACTGTCTCCACCTCATCCTCCTGTCCTATCTATCCACCCAATCCCTGCAGTTACACATCACACAAACACAAAATGGCAGTCTCCTTCAGTCCACACATTTCCGTCTTTCCGGCAATCTACACACGCGGTATGCGAACAATCAGACCTCCATTCCCTCTTTCCTCCTGAAGGCGAGAGGCGGGGCGAGGAGAGAGGGATGAGGAGGAGCTTAAGGCGAGGCGAGGAGAGGAGAGGGAGCTGGAGAGACGTAAGTAATTTTGTCATTATTTCCGCAGCCTTTTTTTCCTGCAGTAAGTCAATACCAGAAGAGGCTGAGACTTGCGGGTATTAACTCAGTCTGGCGAGGGGCGGCAGGGGAAAATGTGGTGGTGGTGGTGGTGGTGGAGGAGATATAGTGAAAGGAAGGAGTGTGAGAGAAGAGAACGGAAGATGTGGTGGAAGGGAGGAGGGAGGAGGAATGTGTGCGAGAAAAGACGAATAGACAAAGGAAAACAAACAACAACAAACTTTCAGCTCCTTATTTGGTGACGAAGACAGGAGTGAGACAGGTTACAGTGACAAGATTAGGTAAGCGGCCCTCCATTCCCATCACCGTCAAATACCTGAGATCTCTACGGTGCCTACCTAAGGGCGTTAATTAAGTTAGGTTTATTACGAGATCTAAGTTAATCGACGTTGTATTTCATTATTATTGTACATCATCATCACTATTACTTATCCACTTCTTTGTACTTTTAGTTTTTCAATATCTCTTACGGTGCGCCGGCCAGAACCGCAAACTATTCAAAGTGAGGACGCACGAAGTAATTGTACAGCTCAAATGATTTTTCTAATTTGAAACTGAACGAGAAGGAAGGACAGCAGGTAGTGAAAGAGCGCAAAAACACTGCAGGAGAGAAGAAAAGACAGTAAGTGGAGGAGGAGGAGGAAAGAGTGGGCTCAGAGAATGGATGAAGGCAAAAGAGGGTGTGAAACGCGGGATCGAGGGTTGAGAGATGAGCCAGGGAGTGCAAAGGAAGGCGGGATGAGGAAGAGTGCCCAAGGGAGGCGGGAGAAAAGAGCAGAGACTATCCAGGGAGGGAGAAGGAGTCCGGGGAAGAAATATATGGGACTCTGGGAGGAAATGGGGATATCTATGAAGGAGGTAGCGAGTTATCATCCTAGTATACCATTTCTTATCCTCTACCACGATTTCCCAGCTGAATGTTTGTTCCTACCCAAACTGAACAAGGGTGCGAGGTGCATCGTGGCTGTTGGTGATGCGCAAGTTAACCAACACAGCTATGGTTTCTCCTCAAGCTTTATCAGATACTGTGGCGTAAATATAGAGGGCCCGTATTCAGAATCGCTTTACTCTCTCTCTCTCTCTCTCTCTCTCTCTCTCTCTCTCTCTCTCTCTCTCTCTCTCTCTTTACGACTGTTTTCAAAGGCCACAGAGATGATCAGCTGTATTCTCAAGACCGTTTCTCCCTCTATTACTGTAGAAATCTTGTTAATTTGCCACTATAACCGTAAAAAAACACTCTTAAAAATCTATACGGTATCCTCACTCCAATATTTCGCCATCCTAACTAATACAAGAGTAGGTCAATGTATCCTGCCTCGTTTATATAAAAGATACTTGAGCTTATTATGGTCTTCCCCTTCGCCATCTTCCGATCCTTCTTCCTAATACAAGACGTAACCAATGCATCACCCCTTCAGCATCACTGCCACTATGAATCACTCTTCCGCTTCCAACCACCAGAGAGAGAGAGAGAGAGAGAGAGAGAGAGAGAGAGAGAGAGAGAGAGAGAGAGAGAGAGAGAGAGAGAGAGAGAGAGAGAGAGAGAGAGAGAGAGAGAGAGAGAGAGAGAGAGAGAGAGAGACTCGTGGGGCTAAACTAATGAATTCTTGGTAAGTTCTTCTCATTATTCATGTGGAGGGTGCATCTAGTTAGTCTGTGAGGCGGTCAATTAGTCAGTCAGTCAGTCAGTCAGTCAGTCAGTCAGTCAGTCAGTCAGTCAGTCAGTCAGTCAGTCAGTCGGTCTCTCTCTTGCAGTCCAAAGTGAACAAAATACTAATATAAATAAACGAATAATAAATGAATAATAAATAAATAAATAAATAAAATAGAGGAGGACCACGAAACAACGTAAAATGCATGAGGGAAGAAACAAAAGTGAACAAAATAAGAGGAAAAATACAAGAAGAGAAAAACTAGAAGGAAAATACATGAAAAGGCACATAAACTAAAAAGTAGAGAGAGAGAGAGAGAGAGAGAGAGAGAGAGAGAGAGAGAGAGAGAGAGAGAGAGAGAGAGAGAGAGAGAGAGAGAGAATGTTTAGAGCAACACGAGCAAACACACGGAAAAGAAAAAGAAAAAGAAAAAGAAAAGGAAAAGAAAAGGCAAGCATGAGGAGGAGGAGGAGGAGGAGGAGGAGGAGGAGGAGGAGGAGGAGGAGGAGGAGGAGGAGGAGGAGGCCACGATAAAAGAAAATGTCCAGAAGCAAGGAAACACAGTGACGAGATGAACAGGAGGGGAAGCGACGGGAGGGAGAAGGAAGATAAAACAGAAACAGGGAGGGAAAGAAGAATGGGAAAAACAAAGAAAAGACATTAGGGAAGGAAACAGGGAGGAGGCATTACACAGAGGAAGGGGAAGGGCAACAAGGAGGAATCGGTGAGGGAGGAACGGGAGACAAACACCAGGAGGAAATATAGACTACAGGAAGGGGAACTAAACTAAAGCCCATTGATTTTCTAACTTGTAAATGAAACTTTTGTAACCCTATTGTCACTGATTGGTTCGCCTGGTTCGCCTGTCTCCCGCTTCACGCATACACTGGCCTCTCTACACTACAAATTTTACGTCTCTTCCCTCTATCTCCTTTATTTTGTGATATACTTACTGGCTTCCCGGTCATTGGATAAAAAAAGGTGGTATATTACAGTGTTAATGTTAAAACTGGCAAATAATACCGGGGATTATGTGATTTGAAGCCAATGAAAGAGTTAAGGATGTCAGTATCGCTTTTTTGTTCCATGTTTTTTTTCCTCTCATAATGTAAATAGTGGTTTGTGATAGAGGGTCCTGGTGGAGACGATGGTGTTCATATTTGGGGCGGAAATGAAGGAAGGCAAGGAGCTTTTTATCTGGACCCGTTGGCGTGTGAAAACAGCGGCTGTGTGGTTGTGTTTGTTCGCAGGATGTTAAGCCGTTGTGGTCTTGCGTCACCAGCTTAAGAGATAAAAAACTGTTTACCACCCTTCCTTTCCACCTTATTAGGTATCTCATAACAACATCGCCTTCAGAACCTTTTTCTTTTTATCACGTACCATTAAATAACAACAGCAGCAGCAGCAACAATTTTCAATCCAACCATTACAACCGACATTCTGGCCCTCCGAAGTTTGTTTTACTTTTGCCTAATGATCATAAACGAAATAATTAATGTAAAAAATAAGGGAGATAAAGGAAAGAGAGAAGAAAACTAGAACATGTCGTGTGGATGGGCCGGCGTGTGCGCCAAGCGGGAGAAAAATTGAAGGAAGTACGGTCCAACTTCAATCTGCAACGGGGCTACAAAAATACTAAAGAGCCAACTGCAGGATAGAAATAGACTACAGTGACAAGAAAGTCTCCACAGAGGAAAAAGAATGAGGAAAGGAGGGAGAAAACACAAAGGAAGGGAGAGGAAAAGCTACACAGTGAAAAAGGGAAGAAAAACAGAGAGAGAGAGAGAGAGAGAGAGAGAGAGAGAGAGAGAGAGAGAGAGAGAGAGAGAGAGAGAGAGAGAGAGAGAGGCTACACGGAGAAAAAGAGAGGAAGGGAGGGAAAAGACATGCCGTTAAGCTGACCTCCCGCTATATCTGCTTCACGCCCCGCCCTGAACCGTCCACACCAAGGCACACTCCCAGACGTCCCCTTCTCGCCCCTCACTCCCAGGGGGCGACACAGACACCGACACACACACATACACACACACATGAAAGGAAACACTAAAATAATACACGAGTAGTTTCCAATATTCTGCTTCTTCACTACATGTAACAACCTCCTTCCCTAGCAGCCCCTTCAGACCATGAAGCCCAGTAATAGTGTCCCTAGTGTCATCCCAGCACCCTCGTCACATTCCACGCCCCACTGCAACAAATATATGGGTACAGTCTGGTACTCAGAAATCACACGTTAACAAGAGAGAGAGAGAGAAAAAAAAAAAAAAAAAAAAAAGTTGCAAGAAATGTCAGCGGATGTTACGAATAAAAATGAGAGTTACCAGGGGGAAAAATAAAGTCAAAATGTGCTACTGGAGTCATAAACAAACACAAGGGAATAATGAAATAAAATAATGTCATAAATAAGATTGTTACCAGAAAAGTGTTTGGTAAAAAATCGCAAAATTTGAACTACGAAAAAATTGAGATAATTGAATGTTATGGTATCAATTGCGCTTCATTATGTTTGATTTGACACGAAAATCTTCAGATGAAAATCCTCAAATGTGACAACATTCTCACCATAAGGAAAACATATATTTCCTGTACATTTTTTTCCCACAATCCCCCCCACTCATCCTCACACACACACACACACACACACACACACACACACACACACACACACACACACACACACAGGGTGCAGCACATCCCTTGCCGCCCACCACCACCACACGCTCCAAGGTCTGCCGCTGCTCAAATCAAGCAAATGAACCAACCCCCACAATTTCGCATTCATAAAACTGTAACATGATGAGCGTTAATTTCCTCGAAGCATCTCATGGTGAGCGTTGGCCTGCACCATGCATCTGTGTGTGTGTGTGTGTGTGTGTGTGTGTGTGTATGTGTTCGAATTACTTACATGTGTCTATTTGGTCTAAACACACACACACACACACACACACACACACACACACACACACACACACACACACACACACACACACACACTGTATTGCTGTGAGGGCGACACAAAGGCCTCAGAAAGTTAATTTACAGCGACACAAAGGCCTCAGAACGTTAATTTACAGTCTTAAAAAGGTAAAGGGATGAAGTAGAAAAATAAAATAAATAAATAAAACTGACGACGCGAATTAGAGAACTATTTACTTTGCGAACGCGCTGCCCACATCTAAATGACTGACGAGGACAGACGCCACATAAGGTGGTGGTGGTGGCTATGATGCAAGGAAGGGATACGTCATGCGAGCAGTGTCATGGTGGGTAAGGAACGCATCTCTCTCTCTCTCTCTCTCTCTCTCTCTCTCTCTCTCTCTCTCTCTCTCTCTCTACCGGCACACTAGCAGCCATGGAGCCATTGAGCAGTCATGTATAGTGGCTCCTTTCTGCTGCAGGAGTACAGGCATACACGCTCTTAGGGAAATTGCGACCAGACTCCACCCAACACACACACACACACACACACACACACACACACACACACACACACACACACACACACACAATGCAACAGGTACGTACCACCACCACACTACTACTACCACTTTTACTACAAGCCAGGCCAGCAGAGCCCCGCAAGCGGTAAGTGTGTGCTGCCTGACCCGTAGTATTGATCCTCCCCTGTCCGTCCCCTAAACACGGCTCATTGACGGGCGGGGCGAGGGCACACCATGGCCAGGCTCGTGTCAAGGCGATGCTGATGCTGCCTTGACTGGGACTGTACAAGTAACTTTCAAACATTTAACACACCTTTGGGTTCTAAGTAGATTGTTTAATTAGACTACAGTACACAGGTTACGTTAAGTGTGAATGGTGCCCTGAGGAGGATAAACAATAAATGAAGCAACACAAACGTGCCTTAATCACATCAGCACCATTATTCTTTGTGTTGCGCGATATGGAAGCAGATGACGATAATGGAGGAGTAATTTACAACTTTTTTGTCATTTCTTTCGCATCCTGCCCACATGGAGTAAAGATTTCTTCCGCGCTTCGGTACTGTCGAGCTGTTATATTTTACTTATTATTCTGCTTTAATAAAGAGGCACAGGATCACTTTCCTCTCTAATTATTCTTCTACTTGCCACCATGTATACTACCCCAGGGTGTGTGTCTAGCGGCACCTGGTGTGTGTGTGTGTGTGTGTGTGTGTGTGTGTGTGTGTGTGTGTGTGTGTGTGTTCAAGCGCGCGCGCGCCGCGTGCGTGTGACAATACATGAATAAATAATTATTTACAACTCAACACGTATATCTGCAAGTTTACCACGCACAAAATTTACGGTTATCGAGTAAAATCCTCCACTTACAATGACCATGACACACACACACACACACACACACACACACACACACACACACACACACACACACACGGTAAGGGTAGATGTTCTTTACTTGACTTCATGGAGGAGGAGGAGGAGGAGGAGGAGGAGGAGGAGGAGGCTAGGGAAATGTAATCTGAGGGAGGCAATTCACACGCGGAATAAATAACAAAACACGGTATGCCCAGTTTCCTTAAAGTATGTGTACAAACACGGCGGGAGGGAACACACACACACACACACACACACACACACACACACACACACACACACACACACATACCCGAGAGAGAGAGAGAGAGAGAGAGAGAGAGAGAGAGAGAGAGAGAGAGAGAGAGAGAGAGAGAGAGAGAGAGAGAGAGAGAGAGAGAGAGAGAGAGAGAGAGAGAGAGAGAGAGAAGTAAGGAAGAGTGAGAGGAAGCGGGGAGAAGGAGAGATGATAGGATGGCAGAGGAAGGAGAAAAAAGAGCAAGGAGGAGGAAAAAGAGGAAGAGGAAGTTCAATGGTCACTGTATCATCGACACCACACATACACACACACACACACACACACACACACACACACACACACACACACGGAGGGGAAGTCCACACGGTCACCCCTACACCCCTCCCTTCTCACCCCGTTGAAGACAGTACCGGTGCTACTACCTAACGGTGCAGTATGATGACCGAAGTGTGCACCCTAACACCTTGTGAGGGTGCACCGGGAAGGAGGGAGGGAGGAGGAAGGGGTCAATGGAAGGAGTGGTAGTGGTGGTGGTGGTGGTGGTGTTGAGGATTAGTGATGTTAAGCCTAATTGTTGTAGTGGCGAGTTCATGGAGTTGCAGTAGCAATGATGGTAGTGGTGGTGGATTAATGAGTTGTGTAAAGGGTTGTTCGTTGGTGGTGTGGTTGATCCCATCCCAAGCCACACGCACACGACAGCGTTCCGCACAGTTCACGATAGGGACGGAGTGACTGAAACAGCTCCTTGGAACATGAACAACACACGGTCATACACTGCAGGGAAAGGTTAACCAGAATTTGCTATCACCAATGAGCTAAAAATACATACAAGCACAAATAAGTTACAATGAAATGCGATGTGAATAAAGGTAAGATAAACACTTATCAACGTTGCTGCGGTTAAGTATTACTGTTTGTTGCTAACACTGCTATCTACATTAGTCATGCCATACACACCTTAGTTATCTATCACTGTCACTATGATCACCGCCAATATTTCGGTGGTGCAGCGCGGGCTAACCACACATTATACGGCAAGGCTGGAAGGTCATTGCCACCTTTGTCCCAGCGTATCGTGAAAAGGCGCTACGAGTGACGAGGCGACGGTACAGAGAATCATTCTCAGTGTTTCCATTCCTACGGGGAGACAGGGCGTGACGTGACGTCTTGCTTCGACAAGCCGCCGTTAAGTTATGTCAGCCTGATCAATATTGGCCGATGAACAAAGACTTTTTATTTTTTTTTATGATGAGTTTTATTATAATTAATATTCCTATCATTAACATAATTCACAATTCCTTGCGAACATCAATTGGTAATAGTAAATCATTTAAGGGAATAATTACGTATGCTTATACGCGTGTGTGTGTGTGTGTGTGTGTGTGTGTGTGTGTGTGTGTGTGTGTGTGTGTGTGTGTGTGTTTAGGAGGGAGTACTCACTAGAGCAGTGCGGTATGTAGGAGCAAAGGACAAACCGCAACAGCAAAACTACCACTAAGCACAACACTGGTATAACATACAGCGGCAGTATCAGCCTAGAAAGAAGGCATCACAGCCGCACAACACATAAAAGACATCATCCCGTCTAAAAGCCACCCACCAACCGTCGCCGCACCCCAGAGGCAAGGAACGGGGAGGGGCGTGACAGGGAGAAGCACACTGCTGCTGATTGGAAAATGACTACAAAAACAGTCACCCTGAGCGCCAGTGACGACAGTAATGACGGAAATACCACGCTGGCACACACACACACACACACACACACACACACACACACACACACACATACACACACAATCAGCAAATGTCGATCATTGTTCCGCATCGTCTTACCGAAACGAGTGCCCTTACCCTCTCTCTCTCGTGACACACAAACACGCGCACACACACGAGAGAGAGAGAGAGAGAGAGAGAGAGAGAGAGAGAGAGAGAGAGAGAGAGAGAGAGAGAGAGAGAGAGAGAGAGAGAGAGAGAGAGAGAGAGAGAGAGAGAGAGAGAGAGAGAGCGCAACAGCCCCCCAAGGCTACAGGTCAGTTAGGTAATCCCTGCCCCAAAGCACCACCGCGACAGCTGCATATGCTTTCCTTTCCTCTTCCTCCTCCACCACCAAGGTTTAAATCACCAAAACTTGGCGCCACCGCCACCGCCAGTCAAGTCCTACGTCTTCACCATCCTGCAACACCGCCTTGATACACATTCATCAACACTCATCACCACCACCACCAACGTTCTGCACACTTTCATCCCCGCCACCACCACCACTCAGCTGGCTACACCCTTTCTACCAACACCCACTAACAGCTTCATTCGTCCGCTTTAACACCACCATGATTACCACCTTAGCTACACTCACTGCATCACTAACACCATCACCTTCCTAAATCATCTTCACCCACCATCACCATCATTATCCTCCCTCTTCACCCTCTTCACGCCCTCGCCGACACCTAGCCACATGCCACCACCACACCGCCACCTTGCAGACACCAATGGCTTGAAATGTCAGCCCCACCCCGGCAAGAGGTCACGGGATGAGGTTCTCCTGACGCAGCACCAAAGTCGAGGATGATGATCGTGACGAAGATAAGGAGGAGACTTGAGGGACACTACAATATGAGGAAAGAAAACAAAAGGAAGGAAGTAGAGCTAGGGCAGTGTGAAAAGCGTGTGTGACAAGGTTGTGTTAGTGGATAGTGGTGATAGCTGAAAGTAGTAGTAGTAGTAGTAGTAGTAGTAGTAGTAGTAGTAGTAGTGATGGAAGTAGAAGAATAATAAGGGGGAAGGAGACGGATGACAGTTATGATGGTTGATAAGAATAGCTATGGTAAATGGCTTTTGTGTCACTAATCTTACTGTAATGGCAATGGTAGTACCAGCTAGTGATAGCAATAGTAGCAGTAGCAGCAGCAGTGGAATAATGATAACTGTCAACTACAACAAATACAAGTCCACCACAACTGAGACACGAGAGCCGAATCCCCACATGTCAGTTAATCCGAGACGAGGGCTTGCAGCAACGTCTCACACACACACACACACACACACACACACACACACACACACACACACACACACACACACACACACACACACACACACTTTCCAGGGATTCCTCAAAACGATGTCATCCGCAGCTCAACAAATGTATTGATCTCCGCGCATTCATCACCCCAGCCACCACCGCACGCCGCATCAACCAAACATAAACTAACCCACAAAACATCAACCATACATCAGTTTAACAAATACGTATATTCCATTTCGCCATCGTCAACCTTACACACATACTTGATAAAAAAAAGGTTATATTTAATCTAATCATAATTTTAATGGTCATTCTATTATGAAATAAATCGTGTTGTAATGACACTATTTCTTATATGATGATATAGTGACAACTTGACCAAATTCAAAAGTAAAACAGTTAAGATACAAATTAATTAAGTATACAATTACAAACTATTAATAATTATGACCCAAACTAAAAGTACGTCAATTGCAATGCGTTCCACCTCGCCGGGTTCATCACCAGGAACTTTCCGATCCGTTGCCACCCGTGTTACCCATGGCGCCACTACGTATTACGAGTCTAGAATTTGACATGACTCTCTCTCTCTCTCTCTCTCTCTCTCTCTCTCTCTCTCTCTCTCTCTCTCTGTTTACTTATGTCTTAAAAAAAAAACATCGATTACTTCCGTGAGAGAGAGAGAGAGAGAGAGAGAGAGAGAGAGAGAGAGAGAGAGAGAGAGAGAGAGAGAGAGAGAGAGAGAGAGAGAGAGAGAGAGAGATTCACTAGCCAGACAGGAATGCAAACAACTGATATAGACTAATGGCCAAACCTACTAACCTTACCCTATACGAAACACACACACACACACACACACACACACACACACACACACACACACACAACCACGTGCACACCAGTCCAGGGCACCCAACCCCGTGTGGTACTGCACATGCCCTCAACCCACGCCAGACGGATACAAGATCAGCTGTCTGGGTTGTACAAGTATGTCTAAATGAACAGATCCTCCTGGTTGTGTGTGTGCGTGTGCACGAGACTCCCCAGCGAACACACACACGCATTACAAGTCGAATCAAACAGCTCATTACACAAAATATCACTAAATGTTCTAAAAAACTATCACACACACACACACACACACACACACACACACACACACACGTAACGGTTGAGAACGCTCGTAGCCTTGAGCAGATTCAAAAGGGCGGTCACCACAACCCTTCCTCCTCCTCCTCCTCCCTCATCCCGCGTCTCCTCGCCTCCCCCTACTCTTCCTCCTCCCTCTTTCCTCGGGCTATACAAGATGACGTAACTTGGATTAGAACAAATTATTTCCTCTTGGGCCTTGTAGCAGGAAGACGAGGTGGAGTGGAGGAAGCCGGAGAGGCAGGTGGTGGTGGAGGAAGGGTGGTAGGCGGCGGCGGCGGCGGCGGCGATGGTGGTGGTGGCGGCGGCACGCGGGAACACCCCTCTGACGGTGACTCACGTACCGTCCCGATCCTTGCCTTGGCCTCGGCTTCCACCTCCACACCGTGTACAAACATACTATCACTCGACATACACACCTCCCATAAATGCCTACTCGCCCCTACACACAGAGCCACCCATCTACCCATCTATCGCCATTCCACTTACTTGTCCTTGCCTCGCTTCTCGCATGTCTACACCACTAGCCAAGCCATGTGCCATCAAATAGGGATAATTGAGAACGGATCTTCAATAAAGAAGGGTAACATAGTACTGGTGGTGGTGGTAGTAATAAAGTGGAGCGAGTTATATTCCATTCCCACTCATCCCCGTCTCTCTCTTGAGATGCCGTGTGACCGCCTCGCCTGTTTCTGCCTCCCCCCCCCACCCCCAACACACACCCTTTCCTGTGTACCAATTAGGAAAATAAAATAAGCACACACAGCCATCGCAAGTATACGAATAAAAACAATGAATATTGAAAGAAAACACAGTGGAGCATGACAGGAAGTTTAAAAAGTGTGTGTGTGCGTGCGCATGAAGTTATACACCATCCAGTAACACAACCAAAAGAGAGAGAGAGAGAGAGAGAGAGAGAGAGAGAGAGAGAGAGAGAGAGAGAGAGAGAGAGAGAGAGAGAGAGAGAGAGAGAGAGAGAATGCCAAGTCCAGATTTAATTAACCCCTACATACTAGTAGTTCTTTTCCCTGCCTCTGCATTTTCTGTCAAGTATTTCCGCTGACGCCGCCACCAGACAGTTACTCACTGAAGCTTGTCCTTCAGACTTTGTTTCACATTTAACACTAAAATCCATCAGTAAATCACACTTGTGGTAAATTTTAAGGTTGTAAGTCACAAAATAGACATTACTCAGCGTGGGCGATAGACACAGCGAGAACAACGACGGCGCCTGTCTCCAGTAGGAAAATAATAAGGTTGATATTGTATTCATCCTGCTGGTCACGATAACTTACCACCCCCTCCTCCCTCACCAAAACACACTTAATGTGTAGACCTTGTTCTCCACGAAGTAAGTAAGGATGTTATGCCCTCGCTGTCCCGGTGAGTGGTCTCATGCAGTCGTACCCCAAGATCGGTCACTATGAGCTCTTTGCTTGCCGTAAAGGAAAGGAACGGCTGCCTGTGTTGCAAGCCCAGCAGACGACCGTGGCTGAATAAGTCACTGCCGCCGACGACGACAACGGTTTAGGCTAGTATTCTTAAACGCTTTCTTCTCACATCAGGACTATTTTCAAAAACCACACATGATAAATCGGGTTCTCGAGGGCGTTTTTTCTATTGATGACAAAATCCCTGATAACTATCACTATGATCATGTAATCACCATTGAAAATGCCTAACAACTTCCGCAACACAGTCTTAAATGTACGATAGCACGATGAAACGTTAAGAAAATAATCCGTAATGATGCAACTACTATATTACAGTACAGCTGTTGCCGCTGTTAACAAAACGTCATCACCGCAATTACAAATATCACAAACAACACCAACTATCGCCAAGTGTCAACTTGAATCCCATAATAATGTTTGTAAAATTCTCTCTCTCTCTCTCTCTCTCTCTCTCTCTCTCTCTCTCTCTCTCTCTCTCTGATCAGCTGGCGGAACCCTTGCATTCCTTTCCCTCCATCCTCCAGGCCAATACTCCCGTCAAGACTTGTTCATGTTAGTCATCTTTATCTCAAGTCCTTACGTAACACACGCACACTCACGCACGCACGTGCGCGTACACTAATAATAATAATAATAATAATAATAATAATAATAATAATAATAATAATAATAATAATAATAATAATAATAATTAAAAATAACACCACGACAATGGAAATACTTAAGTTTTCCTGTTCCTTTTCTTTCATGACATCACTAGACACTATTATTATTCTATATCGAACTTTACATAAGTGAAGCATATTATAAACATCTTAATGGTCAATAGGTACGCATTTTTGTTCCTTTGACACCAATCATTATAGGTCCACCCTCCCAAACCACCTGACGACGACAGGACCACTGAGTCTTAAGCTGCAAGATGGAGAGAAAAGTGGTGGAAGAGGAGACCCAAAACTAGCTGCCAGTTAGGTAACGGTTGTGGAGGATAGATTGCATGAGGAAACTGAGCCGCGGTGGTACTGAAGGAGGCTGAATAACGAAGTGACCATCTGAGAGGCAGCTGTGGAGACTGATATTTACCGAGAGGATGACTTGGACGAACTGGGGCAAGATGGTGAAGTGGAAGAGAGAGGGGACTGACAAGGGGTAGGTATGCTCCGTAAGGAACCGGTCTGCCACTCTGGATGACTTATCAGAAGACAACACGCAAGGCCAAGACACTACATCATGCACTTCAGCTCTACGTGGACGCGGCCGTCACTATCGTTAGGAGTAAGCCTATCAATTGTCACACACACAGTTATAAGTACTAAAACCTCACACATCACTCACATCACCATTGTTCCACGTGTGCCATCAACACCGCCACTCATCAATTTAGTACATAAATAAAAACGACTTAAGTCACAAAACAGCGACGCTCAAAAGCAACATTTGTTTTTGCAGCCACATACGCCAACTGATTGGGTAGAGAATCGGGGAGAGAGAGAGAGAGAGAGAGAGAGAGAGAGAGAGAGAGAGAGAGAGAGAGAGAGAGAGAGAGAGAGAGAGAGAGAGAGAGAGAGAGAGAGAGAGAGAGAGAGAGAGAGAGAGAGAGAAAGCGTCATATCACTGGCGTCCTGGTAATTTTGTAGATACAGTTCAGAATCTTTGGTGGTTTTGTGCGAGTCCCCTTAAACACTAAAATCAGTAATGCCCCAGCCAATCAGTGAACAAATGAAGTAAAAGTAAAACGTCACCAACCACCACAATCCAAATGTTATTAAAATTCCGTGAACAAGAACCTGTACAAGTCACCCACTCTTCACAGCGCACCTGGAACACTTACTCCACAAAGTCCTGGAAGAACAAGCCACTAACCACACTAAGCCTCGACAACATTAGTCACCGTGGAGACCCGTAATTAAAACCCACGGCATTAAGGGAGGAAAAGTTGTAAAAAATTAAAATAAAATAAAATAAAATAAAATAAAATAAAATAAAATAAAATAAATAAAAATAAATAAATAAATAAAAATATATATATATATATATATATATATATATATATATATATATATATATATATATATATATATATATATATATATATATATAGTGAAAACGAATAAATAAAATAAACAAGTGTATCCAATACCATCCTCCCCACAATCTTTGTTTTCAATTTGCTGTTTCAGTTTTATATACGTTCCAAGATACACATAACTCAAACCCAGTCTTTTCTAAAACCCTTCCTCCCGTTCCCCCAAAGCCGTCTGGTGGCAGAGACCCATCCCCGGTGGCCAGGCAAAACATAACATTTCACCAGCCCCGGGCCACAGTTCCGGCCTGGCCTCTCACAAGTACCCGAAGCCTTCACCCATCTTTTCTCCTCCATGTCATAAACACACCTCCCTTCACCTCCATTAACTGCAGATAAACTGAGGTACACCGTACAAGTACGAACGCACGCAACCAAAACAGATTATAGCTGTATTAAAGACATAACATTACTAATGCATCTCAATTCTATGAAAATATAAAAAGAAAAACGCAAACGCTAACACACACACACACACACACACACACACACACACACACACACAGTATCCGGCCCTTCACGTGTTGTTCTTGTCTCATCAGCTCCTAAACAACCCGTATCAGCCCCACCACACCCACCCACTCCCTCCAGGTAATACTATCCCCCGTGGCACCGCCTTCCCGCCCGTTTGCCGATGGCACTGGTCACACCCTCGCCTTCCTGGCCTTCCACTAATGACACCACGCCCTCTACCTCTCCTTCCTTCCCACATCTTCCTACACAAATGGCGGCAAGCCTTCCTTCCCTCCACCAGCAATGCCACACCTTCCATTCCCTTTCCCGGTTTCCTTCTCCCTCTCCTCTTCCACTCCTATACAAATGACAGTCCCGACTCCACCCTGCATACCACCACCACCACGCACCTCCCACACAGGACACTGAGGGGATCCACTCCATCTGCTGCACATCGTTGGGAATAACAGCAAGAGGTGGTAGTGAAGGTGTGGTGGTGGTGGAGGGTAATCCTATGCTGGGTCTTGACAAAGGAGAGAATTATCTTATAGGAGCGAGAAGGGTCACGTCTAGACTCATCCACCCTGTGTGTGTGAGCGCTGGAGGGAAGGGGGGCAGAGGGACGACAGGAGGAGGGGAGGGAGAGTCGTGAGGATGAGGCAGGCATGTGAGAAGAGGGGAAGAGGAGGAATATGGATGGGGGAAGCGTCAAGGTGTGTGTGCTCTCACCACGACGGTTTTCCAAGGCCACAGAGATGATTAGCCTGGTTCTCAAGACTGTTTCTCCTGCTAATTGTGTAGAAATCTTGTTAATCTTTCTATAAAACCATAAAAAAAATACCCTTAAAAACTCGTGAAACTTCAACTAGAGCCTTTTAATAGTGGAGAAGATGCGGCGCGGAAGTGTTTCAGAATATGGATGGACCCAAGCCACCCAAGCATATCAACCTTTCAACCACCGCTCAGAGAACAATCAGACTTAGATATCGAGGCTATGTGATAAGCTACACTATTCAATCTGGAGCAAGAGATACAATATAGCACTCTTACTGGCGAGGACTTGTGTGGGAGAGGAGGAGAGAGGAGAGAGAAGAGGAGAAGTAAGGTAAAGGTAGGAAATGTGGGGGGGAAATAAAAAGGGAAAGGAAGTGAAGGGAAACGGAGGGAAAAAAAATGCGAAAAAAAGAGAAGGGAATGGAAGGAAGGCAAAAGGAAGGGAAGGGAAAGAAATTAAAGAGACGGGAAGGGAGTGCATGGGATCTCGAGCAGTTACCAAAACGAGGCAAACACATTATTGCCCATGTCAAAAAGAGCAATAAATAAATAAATTAATTAATTAATTAATTAATTAATAAATAAATAAAAAAATAAAATAAATAAAATAAATAACAAATGGATAAATAAAATAAACAAAAATATAAAATAAATAAATAAATAAATAAATAAATAAAAAAATAACAAATAACAATAACGAATAACAATTTCAGTAAACAAGGAGGGAAAAAAATAAATAATAATAATGCCAAGCAACGGCCCAGAGACTACAACAACACAACCTATTAGCAACATCAGCAGTAGCAACAAAAACAGTAAAATAACCAGTAACAATAACGGATAAAAGACACCAGGGAATAAAGAGAAAAATAACCCCCTAGAAACAGTCTGGGAGTCCTAAAACTGTGCGTGACTTCTGGGCGGCGCGAGGCAGGAGGCGAGCTGAACGAGCAATAACAGAAAAATTCAACAAATTTAAGAACTGCATTACGGCAAAGAAAACGACATGAAGGCCATATGGAGGAGGAGGAGGAGGAGGAGGAGGAGGAGGAGGAGGAGGAGGAGGAGGAGGAGGAGGAGGAGGAGGGCCATTTACCCTCCTGTCCTCTTTCTTCTGCGTCCTCCTTTCCGTGAGAGAGAGAGAGAGAGAGAGAGAGAGAGAGAGAGAGAGAGAGAGAGAGAGAGAGAGAGAGAGAGAGAGAGAGAGAGAGAGAGAGAGAGAGAGAGAGAGAGAGAGAGAGAATTTTTTTTCCCATTTTTACCAAACTGGGAAGGAAGGAGAGGAAACGGCTTACTGCTTCTGGAGGAGGAAGAGGAGGAGGGGGAGGAGGAGGAGGAGGAAATAAATAAAACTCACTTCGGTAAATGGAATAAGGGGAAGCAGGAAAAGGAGAGAGGATGAAAAATTTTATAAAAGTTGAAGGAAAGAAGATAAGGATGAGCAGAAGGGAGTGGAGAGGATTAGGAGTGGGCGGGGATGGAAAGGTTACGGAGAGCAAGGAAATTAAGCGAAGAAAGAGGAAGGAGTGGGGGGAAACAAAGGTAAACAAGTCAAGAGAGAGAGAGAGAGAGAGAGAGAGAGAGAGAGAGAGAGAGAGAGAGAGAGAGAGAGAGAGAGAGAGAGAGAGAGAGAGAGAGAGAGAGAGAGAGAGAGCATACTTCATACTAATTAAAAGTTAAGGGATAATACATGCTTACAAACTGAGAGAGAGAGAGAGAGAGAGAGAGAGAGAGAGAGAGAGAGAGAGAGAGAGAGAGAGAGAGAGAGAGAGAGAGAGAGAGAGAGAGGGTTCACATAACGGCCAGTGTCTTAATATAACGGCCAACGGATAATATCAACTCACGCGCGCGCACATACACACACACGATAACCTAGTGCAGATGACCTCAGCAACACCCGTACTGCTCTTCCTTACACACACACACACACACAGAGAGCTTTCAAGGTCACCACAGCAACAAATACATCATTTCCGGCCATGTTCACGCCCACCCAGCCACCCACAGCAATCTTTTACCTCACTGCGACTCACTCTTCGTTGCCCCGCCCTCACCGCCACATACCTCACACTCCTTCCACACTTCCACACACCACTAGATACTCTCCCTCGAGCGCACTCCCCTCCAATCCCAGGCATCCCTACCCTCCAGTGTCCAAAAGCCTCGACTTGCTATTCTAAGTTTCAATCTGTTCATGTTTAAGTGTTCATCTGTATGTCCCCACTTGTCCAGGTAACCATGCGTGTCTTAATTAGTTACCTGCCTTGACTTGTGTGCTGCAAACGAGGCCTGGGAGGTTACGAGTTCGGTGGACACAAGTGGTATGCATCAAGGTCAGTCACGTGGTGGTAAACATTCAAGCCACGTGGTGTTCAGGTACGTATGTAAACAGAGCCACGTGGTATGCCAGCACAACAGGTAAGTTTGGTGACAGGTGTGAGCGGGGAATATAAAATTAGGAAAGTTGTGTTAGAAAGCGACTGGAAAAATGTAGAGGAATAAATCAACTTTCTAAGCGATGTGCATGGTAAGCCAAGCATTGTGGCGATGATGGTGCACAGTGGCGCCACCATGCCCTCCCAACAATACTGCCACACATACCTGTAACGCTGCCATCTGTGTCCCTCCCACCCACACACATTACTACCTGCGCTGCTGCCAACCATACCCCTCCGATCCTCATTATCATTACCACTTTCACACCAGCAATGTCTCTCCCACGCTCACTCTTCTACATATTCATCCGCATTCCCATTCTCCCCATTCACCCCGTCCTCCGTGGCTCCATCATCATCAACACTCGCCGTGGGAATGATTATGAGTATTTTTTACTACCGATCCCCTTCACCACAGCGCCACGGCCGCGTCCACTTGGCAGCTGCAATCATGCTAATAAGCCTCTCATCTGACGCAGTCCAAGTAATTATGGCACCTAATGGGACATGGGGAGCCGTAGGGGGAAGGAGGCAACCTGTTGATGTTCGGGAGCAGCAGCAGCAGCCACACACACACACACACACACACACACACACACACACACACACACACACACACACACACACACACTTGTACGCATCTGTTGCACAATCAATGCTTATAAAGAATATCTATGTAAAAAAGAAATTACAATGATACTACTACTAATTAATTATTATTATTATTACTACATTACTAAAGTATTACAATTTTCATTATAATGGGAACAGCCTAACATCACAACAACGAAAACTTATATTACATCATAAACAACAAAACGATGTCTGTTTGGAGTGACTCCCATTTCTCCTCCTCCTCCCTGAACCAGTGCGCGCTAGTATAGATACTGTCATGACTATTATCCCTTGTGTAAAAATGTCCTTCCTCTTTCTTCTCTCTCCTTTTACTCTTCCAAGCCATCAGATTCCACAAAAAAACGCTTCGGCAACTAAAATAACTCGCTCCCATTAACCACTGACCGGCAAGAGAGAGAGAGAGAGAGAGAGAGAGAGAGAGAGAGAGAGAGAGAGAGAGAGAGAGGAGAGAGAAGAGAGAGAGAGAGAGAGAGAGAGAGAGAGAGAGAGAGAGAGAGAGAGAGAGAGAGAGAGAGACTACGAGAAGGAAGCAGGACCTGGCACTATGGAGTGGGAAGTACCATGGAGGAGGAGGAGGAGGAGGAGGAGGAGGAGGAGGAGGACCATCACCACCACAAGGTCGACGAGATGACTCCGTCGTTCCACCACCACCACAGAAAGAGAAAGGTGCCCCCGATCACATCCACAGCAGGAGACGGGGAGGGGGGAGAAGGGAAAGGGAAGCAGACAGAAACTCGACTCGAGACAACTTGTACGGGGAAAGGGGCAGAGGGGTACATGCACTACTATCACCATCACCAGCACCAGCACCACCATCACCACCAGCAGAACTTCCTGCCAGACCCTGACCTGGATAGGTGATGAGTCAGGGCCCTGCAGGGATCGGCAGGTGGGTTGACTGGACAGGGTCACCTCTCCTCTCCTCCTCTCCTCTCCTCTACCCTCCCTCCCTTCCCTTCCCCTCCTCTCCCCCATAAAAGGCGGCGGGGCACTGGGGAACTTCACAGCTGGTCCAGCCTCTAAAAATCATCACACACACACACACACACACACACAAACTCAGTTACCTTCAGCAGACAGCGTGCTCGCTTTTGCCTTGTTTAACTTGCCATTCTTCATATTGTTATTATTGTTAACATTAATGAAGAAGACGTGGTTGCTCTTGGGAAGCGTTGGTGTGCCACAGGAAGACAGGGCAGATCCATCGTGGGCGTGAAGGACCTTGCTGGAGGAGGGAGGGGAGAAGGCCGTATCGGGGGGGCCACGTTTCACAAATTTCCTTAAATGCACCGGTACCGTCGCCCGCTCCCGCCTCCGCCCCCGTCTTTGCCTCCGCCTTCGCCTTCGCCTTCGCCTTGCCTCCAGAGTTTTCCCATGGGTAATCGTGCTTCACTACGCCCACCACCACCACAGCCTCGTCCGTGACTGAACAGGAGAGCGACAGAGGAACACTGGAGGCTGGCGGCCTGACTGGCAGTGGTGGTGGTGGAGGGGAGACGTAAGGCGATCAGGTGGTGGAGAAGGAAGTAGAAAATGCAAGGGAAAAGATGGCAGTGGTGGCGGATGTAGAGGCGGCAGCGGTGCACGAAACTAAGAAGGAAGACGAGGACGGAGCGGCAATGATAATTATGAAAGAACAGGAGGCAGATAATGCAGAGGAAGAACAGAAGAGGGGGACCTGCCAGTGTCACCACCACAAACAACAGACAAGTTCTTCTACCACAACAACGCGCAAACGGCACACGCGCGGCACCAATAGAGCGACGAGGGAGGGAAACGGCGCCACGCACAGAACAGCAAGCAAGTAAACAACCCACAGAGTCAGCCCCGAAGGAGTCAGCCCAAGGACGTGCTGGCTGGCTGGGCGGAGGGCGGAAGGAGGCAAGTACACGAGGATAAAGGGAGGGAGGGAGGGAATGAGTAATTAATGTGTGACTTGTCAGTTGCTTCTGGGAGGTGGAGGAAGAACGAGCAGATGGAGGCACATGTGGAGGGAGAGGGAGACGGAGGGAGAGGGAGGGAGGGAGAGTCTGGATTGCGGGGAGTTTGAGGCAGGCCGGTGGTGAGTCATCCTTGCAACTGGCTCACTGGCAGTCTCTCTCTCTCTCTCTCTCTCTCTCTCTCTCTCTCTCTCTCTCTCTCTCTCTCTCTCTCTACTACCTCCTACCTCCTGCCCACTATCCAAGACGTGCCAGAGAAGGGAGGGAAGGACACACAACTGACTCACCACTACCAGCATGAACTCTATACACACACACACACACACACACACACACACACAAAGAACACCCACTACGTAAATCCCAGCGCATGTCCCCTACACACACACACAAATTATGTGCAGACTTGCGAGAAGACGCTAGAAAGGACTCTCTCTCTCTCTCTCTCTCTCTCTCTCTCTCTCTCTCTCTCTCTCTCTCTCTCTCTGAACCACTCACGTAGCATAACAAACAAAACTCATCCAGGAAACTGAAAATCCAAACAATTAAAGACAAAGAGCCAACACGGCGGTAAAAACATGTTACCGCTCCAGACTCCAATGGTAAGGTTGTATTACTCCTCTGATGTGAACGTGCCAACGGTGAGACTTTCATTTTCACTTTGATGGAGGAGATTGTGTCGACAGTAATGGTGGCGCTCAAGAAGGGGACCAACCACAATCACGTCTACAAGCATCACCACCATTAAAACACGTGACATGATTCCCCTCCATCGCAGAACACCGTAACATTCTCCCATTACAAATATTATTAAACCTG